>NW_017307143.1:604065-627816 GCF_000935625.1 Nanorana parkeri
ATATATATATATATTCTCACAACTCCAAGTTTAATATTTCTATTACTTTCCTGTATCTAATATTTGTAAATTAAAGTGATATTAATGTCAAAATGTTTTGAAGCTATATCAGATGTTGGTGAAATCACTTACAACGGACGCTGCTCTTTGATGTTTAAAAGTTTTAGCTTCTTGCAGAATCAGCCGGTCCCCAAAGCACTGGCCCTGATATCCTGTGTTAAGGAGGCTCCTTTCTCTTGCAGGGTCCTATGGAGCCACCCTTGTGTGTGCTAGTAAGCTGTGTGTGTCTCCACAAACACACAGACACAGCAAAGTAAGACACTCCCCCTCCTGCCCGACTCCTCGATTCTCCAAGCTAGTAGATGGACAGTTGCTGGAGGCTACTCTGTCTCTTGTGATCTTGTACTGAACAGGAAGTACTGGGATGCCAGGCTGAGAGATTTGGAGCTGTTTGGAAACATGATGACTGTATGTCCTCGGGCTAAAAGAAAGATTTGTCGGGAAATGTATATTTGTTTGATCTGGATTAATTATTGAAAAAAAAAAATATTGAGCTGTGCATGGCAACCAATCAGCTTCTCTCTTCAGTTTGTTCAGTTAAGATTTTAAAATGAAAGAGAGAAGCTGATTGGTTGCTGTGCACAGCCGCTCCAGATTTTGTCATTAAACAAAAAAAAGCACCTCCAGTCCTTCTGCAGCTGGTAGGAGTAGCCACCCTTTGTAAGTTATGAGTCTCTTAAGTCATCATCTACATAGGGCTATAGACTCTTCCCACCTTTTGATTGGCCCTGCACTTATATAGTCTTCCATACTCAGAAAGTAGTGAGTCATTTCTTTATTCTCAGCGGCTTAATGGAGCGGTAGTAGAGTGGTGCTGCAACAACTAATCGATAATAATCGATGATGAGAATAGTTGGCAACTATTCTCATCATCGATTAGTTGGTTGGGGAAGGGGAGAGATAGAGAGAGAAGAGAGAGAGAGAAAGAGATTTTTAAAATGCAACTAATCGATTATGAAAAAAATTGTTAGCTGCAGCCCTATAGCTGAGTGAAAGAATGATAAGTATGTGCTGCTGGGGAGAAGGGTATTCAAGAGACAATTTATTTCAACACAAGTTTCCCAAAAAATTAGATAAGAGTTTGCTCAAATCAAAGGCACTCGCCTAGATGAACAGCACAATCAGTGGAACACTTTCTTCTCAAAGAGACCTTGTCAACAGAATATTATTTCAACAACAATTTTCCCTTAAAATTATATGTGTATGTATAGTATTTTATGCATTTTATTTCCCTGTAAAATCCTCCCTTGTGTGGCCATCCAAAAGCCCTGAGACTGCTGCTGGGTGCCACCATCTTGCATGCGATGTCAGCAGGGCCGGATTCCTGACAAGGCCACCGAGGCCAGGCCTCGGGGAGGCAGTGGGTGCAGGGGCGGCGCCGCAGCAGCGGGGAGTGGGGTGAAAAAATCCTGCAGTCCCGACCAGCATCCACTGTCAACAAGTCCCGATGTTAAGACGCGGCGTCCCGAGTCACGGCGTCAGGCAGATGGGAGGCAACCTTCTGTTAGGGGCCCTTTACTTTTCCTGCTCATGGGTAAGTAGGAAATCCTGGAGTGGATCTCAAAGAAAACCGGCGCCGGAGATGTCCCACCCCTCTCCTCCTGACTGAGGACCTTCACACCCAGTGTCATCTCCACATCTTCTAGGCAGCTATGATTCTTCCATCACTGCTCTGCCTCTGGCCACCTCCAGGATGAGATTACAGTGCCAAGCAGAATACATGACTGAAAGGTATTTAACTCGCTGGGTATGCTGCATAATGCATACCTGTACAGTTATTGTATAAAAACACACTAGGTATGTCTTCAATAACACTATTATTATTTTCAATTAATCAGATTAAAAAAACAAAAACCATAATTTAAAATAAAATACGCGGTGACACCTGACATGTGTAGCGCACTCATCATTTTTCTATGTAGGTGATTATTGGTTATTTTCAATTGCAATAGCAGGCTGGCTATTGCACCTGCCCACTGCCTGCCATCAATCAGCAGAGGAGGGAACTGAAGGTGAAAGTTCACCTGCAGGTCCCCCTCTGCTGATTGACAGTGGGCAGTGGGCTGGTGCAATAGCCAGCCTGCTATTGGCTAATGAAAATATCCAATAGCGGGCTGGCTATTGTTTCTAGCCGCTGATGGGTGACTTGACGCTGGTGTTCTATCAATCCGAGGGATTGATAGAACACAGGCAAAAGAGGGGGCAAGGATGAGCAGAGAACGGAGCGGGGCAGGTGTTCTATCAAAGATTGCGACAGAGTTGGAATGTGTGACCATTCACGTGGTCATACATTTTTACATAATCACGCCCACTTTTTTTGGAATATGGGGGGGGCATTGAAGGACCCGGCCTTGGGGCGGCAGAGGGAGTAAATACGGGCCTGGATGTCAGCAGCCCCAGCAGACTCAGAGCTTTCACTCAAGGGACATTCTAAAGTATTCTACTTCGCTCCTCCCCTAATATATATAGGGATGGGAGGGTCCAAGGAGATGGGCCAGCACACACAGTAATTAGACACACCCAAGAGGGTTATGACATGCAAGGAGGGAGTGGGTTGTGCAAGGGAATTGACTCTTCCTGGAGTAGTTTTAGCAAGTTCTGGGACACATTGCAAGTGAATCAAAAATTGGAATACGAAAGGAAAAGCACTGTTTTACATTTTTGTTGCTTTTATCTGCATCTTGTTTGGGTTACTCTTTAAAGTACCCGTGTTGCTGTGTCCTCCATGGGCAAATCACAGGTTCTCATCATTATTATTATTACAATATAAGGAAGACATTACAATTGCAATACAATTCAAGACAAGATGGTAAGGAGGGCCCTGCCCCTGAGGGCTTACACTCTAAAAGTGAGGGGCCAGTGATACATGAGGAGGTAGCTGTGTGGGGATGAATTGTTGGACAACGTGATGGTTTCAGTGGTTAGGTTGAGGTGGGATAGGCTTCCCTGAAGAGATGAGTCTTTAGGCAGGGAATGGTAGTACATACTGATGTTAATTAAGGGAAGCATTTAAATTGTATCTGAACCCAAACACTGGCTGAAACCAAAAAATATTACACACGTTCCTGTAATGCTAAAAAAATTAGGCCTTTATAGTGTTTCCTGCTTTCAGTTAAAGCTAAAGAGATGTTAAAGATTAACCACTTGCTGTCCAGAGAAATTTCTTAATTTTTGCACACACATGATAACATCTGAATTTTTGGATAGAAAACAGTTTTAGACCCCCCAAATAATGATATATTTTCTGAAAGCAGAGATCCTTTATAATAAAAAATGCTAGTGGCAATCTTTTATGTCACATGATATTTGCGCAAATGTTTATCAAACTAGTATTTTTACGATAAAATATACTAAAATGAATTTTAGTGCACAGAAACAGAATATAATACCCAATTTTTTTAGGTAAAATGTAAAAGTCGGGGTCACATAGAGTAAATATATACCAAACATGTTGAGCATTAAAATTGCTTGCGCCCGTGCAATGGCTGAAGATTATAGAACTCAAAATTGTCCATAGGCGATGTTTTAAAAGCCCTTACTGCTTATTATTTTAGCGTTAACAGCAAATAACAGCCCCAGAATTATTGCTCTCACTCCATCATTCGTGGCGATACCTATCATGTGTGGCACAATCCCCATTTACTTACACATGCATGTCCTGTGCACTTCTCATGCAGATGCTGGGGTCGGGGGCAGTGGGGTTGCCTTTAATTTTTTTCTTTTTCAAATTTGTTTTTATTAGGGCTGTTACTGATTAAAATTTTTGTGTTCGATTAATCGAATTTTGTTTTAATCGATTAATTTTGATTAATTATAACGCACATACAGATCCACTTACATTGCCCTACACACATACAGCACAGCAATGAAGTAATAAAATGAACTAGGATCACAGTACTCCAGCACGTTATTAATCTCACGTACCCCACTCAATATGGCCGCCGCACGAGTGGGGCAACTCAGAATAATAACGTGCTGGAGTACTGTGATCCTAGCTCATTTTAATACTTCGTTGTTGTGGTGTATGTGTATAGGGCAATGTCTTGGCTGGTGCTCGTGCAGAATAACTTTCTTGGGCAAACCTCTTAGTTCCAAGTAAACCGGAAGTCAGGCGGTCCGAAAACTCCATAAGTTGGAACTTTCGATCGAACACTGGCCCAAGTGGCTCCGTCGGCTAACGAAGGGAAGGTGGGAGGAGTCTGGTGACGTCACGGACATCGACGTCACCGGACTCCTCCCTCCTTCCCTTCGTTAGCCGACGGAGTCACTTGGGGAAGGAGTCCGGTGCGGTCGATGTCCGTGACGTCACCGGATCTCCGACGGAAGACCCGGAAGCCGGCGGAGAGGTGAGTGTTTTCATTATTGATCAAAATAATTTTAATCGATCCAAACTTTTAACAATTAATCAGGTAATTAATCGTTAATTTCCGCAGCCCTAGTTTTTCTTATTTTTTACTCTTTTTTAACACTTTTTTTTCCCACTTAACTTTATTGCTATCGCAAAGGGAAAGAATAGAACAGGGAGGGCTAAATAGCCACTTTGAGATAACACAAGCAGAGTGCGTAGGATACAGGACAACTTTGAATTTAGAGCATTGGGGGGGGGGGGGGGGGTTACATATAAAACAGATATAACAAAATGCTTACAATGATATATTTAACAGGCCAAAAGAAAACACAGTTCATGTTTAGGGTTTACATACACTTTATGGTTAGGTTAATGAATACAGTGTTGCATTAATTTGTGTCTTATATCTGCCTAGTGATCATTTCTGGTGATCCTACCTGTATGGTACATCCAAAGACACCTCCTAGGTTCCTAAGGTGTACTCAGATAAGCTGCAGCATTGTCACCCTTTCCTGAGTTGGACCCCATGGCAGGAAAGCAACAGGATTACGTAAAATGTATCATTAAATTATTGTAAACATAATAAATCAGAAAACCTCTACTTATGTACTTTTCTTTTTGTAGGCTTTAGTTTGAATACACAAAACTATAATGATTGTTATTTTGCCATAATGACCATCATTTTCAGGAAGGAGAGAGTTGAAAATAACAGACACATGGCTGAAAATAACAATCATTATGGCACAGAACACATGCATTGTTGCGTAGTGAGTAGAGCCTTTTGTAAATCAAATTATCATCATCATTATTATTATTATTTTATTATTATTATCATCATCATCCATTATAATTATTCAGGATTTATTTAGCTCCAACTGTTTGCACAACATTTACAATATAAAGGGAGACAGTACAGTTACAATACAATTCAACACAAGAGTGTTTGGAGGTTCCTGCTCATAAGAGCTTACAATCTAGAAGGAGGGGCAGGTGATACAAACGGCATTAATTGTAAAGGATGAGCTAATGGAAGAAGTGAAATCCCAGTTATTATGTGCAGGTGTGATAGGCTTCCCTGCAGAGATGAGTTTTTAAGGATCACTTAAAGGTAATGCAATGTTTTGTCCTTCGAATGTGGTGATTCTGATATGCATGCATTTACTCCTGACTATATACATTTACACATTTGAGCCTTGATTTACATATTTTTTAATGCCCCGTCCACTGTGGTTTTATTTATTTTTTTAAGCTGTAAATAATAATGTATGCAATATTCTTTTTCCAATAAGAAAGGGTCGTATTTTGTTACACTTAGGAGTCTTTATGTTCAGCCAACTATATATATAATAAGGGATCTTCCTCCTGAATTTGGTGCTATTCATTTTAATTAGCTCTGTATTGCTACTGCAGATATAGGGAGATCCGGGTAAGGTCAGGAAAGGGACGGAACAGTACATCAAGCAGCAGTTCTCAGAGCCGGGACTGCATTTGTTCTGCTTTTGGGTGCTATTGAGGAACTTTGAATTGCATTGGAAAGTTAGTCCGAAGCAGTTAGTCCGTAGACAAGAAATACAAGGGTTAATTAAGGGACGTGTCAACAGTGCAGGGTCACCTAATTGGTCAGGGGTTCAAAGTTCAAGCGGAGCCTTTGTGGTGGTGTGAGGAGGAGGGTCTCACTGGCTTAGTTGGAGATCACCGGATGAAGAGAGAACTTATAGGATGGAGCGTAGAAGGCTTTGCGTTTCTGGAGGGGCGCTCAGGTGTAAGGTTTTACGCCTGAGTGCTGTGGCGGTTTGGAGTCTTTTGACAGCGGCCACAATAGGTGCTGCTGGTTAATGTTTGGGGACCTGTCTTGGTATGGTGTCCTCAATTCCTGGTGATATATGGTAGTTAACAGGTAATTTAAATAAGGATGTGTCTGCAGTCAATGTATAGGTTGTCCCAGAGGCTGTGTGGTGTTGCTGGAGGCCTAACAGAGTTAATGGTTCTGCAGAAACAACATACTGTATCTGTTAATATTTTGGCCTGCAACCTTATGAATAAAAGGCTGCTATGGTCATTTTAATGTCAATAGAAGTGTAGTCTGGTTTATTTGGGGAATGAGGGGAGGTTTGGGTGGCCCTAGCAAACTTGACATCAAAGGAATTGGGGACACCTTAGTCAAGCGCGTGAATAGTCATCCACATATCCGTGCACAAATGTCCTCCTGATCGGAGAAGTATGCATTCGATGTCACCACTGTGACCTCCATGCCCATCCAGTTTTTTCCTCCATCTTGTGATGGAGGAAAGAACTAAAACTGCCGGACCCCATGTCGGTCTATGGGGATTTAAATGTAAACGGACAAGTGTCAATTTACATCAGATTATCGCTGATCCAACACGATAAGGTGAGCGGAACGGATCTCTGATTCATATAGGGAAATAAAATCACTTAAGGAGATCACTTAAGGAAAGGTCACTCACTGAAGGAGCAGTTGGACAATGCAGGCAAAATACAATTGCCCTAGGGGTGAGTTGTCTAGTATGTAATGCAGGGGACTCCATATGTTTGTTTGCTCTGCTCTGCTCTGCTAAGCATATACAAGTGTATCGGATGGCACGGATAGACTTGACGTAGTCATATGTCATCTGATAACTCTTGAGGACCCCCCCAGGAATAGATAGCAGTTATGAAACCTTTAGGTTACAATAATGGTATGGGCCCATGAACCCAATCTTTGGGGCTGCATTTTCCCCTTACCTGTATAAATAATAAAATAATAAAAAAAGACTTACATCACTTTTAATGTTTCATTTATTAAACTTCTCAAGATAGCATAACAAAAAGCAGCCCGCTTCCATTTGCTGTTGGGGTGATGCCTTGAGTAATGGCCCCTGTTACCCTTCCAGAAACCTGCCCTGACCTTCACATAAAATGTTGCCTTTGTATTATTTCCATATTATTTCTTCTTCTTCTTCTTCATACTACACAGTTCATTTATCCACAGACTCAATATGTTATAATAAGTCCCCATGTGATGGTTTTCTTTGCTAATTTCACTATGTTTGACCTTGGCGTATCTTCCCTTTATGCCTCGGAGTCTCTCCCAGTGCCACACTTGGAATACATATCTGTTTTTTTTCTCGGTTATATTTCATTTTACTTTCACATAGTGAATCATAGTATGAAATACGCAGTCAATCATATTCATCTTTGAGCAAAACCCTGACCAGAATTCCATTACAACAGACCTATATTCTTTGAGAAGTTTTTATCGTATTCATCCTCGCATTTAGTGACAGAAAGGCACGCAGAAGAGTCATCTAAAAATGAACCTTTGTTCTTGAATCCACAATACTGTACTGTATGAGTGCCACTCATGTGACGCTAACACCACAAATGATCACTTTAAAAGGGTCGGGATGGTAGAGCTGCTGATTGGTTGCTCTGCCTGAGTGTCCCTTTGGCACATACCTATGCTATTTGGTCAAGTAGAATAGAGATGATGAAATATGGCGAGTAGACATTTTTTACTTAAAGTGGCACTAAACTCAGGAATTAAATCTTAAAGATACATTCAGTTAACCCTAACTATTAACAAAAATGGGGGGCATTTATCAAAACAAGTGTGATAGTTTTAGTTTCTTAGATCATCTTTTTTTTATGTGCAAATCTGTCTTTTAACATGTGCCCTTGGACTTCCGGTTCCGGCGCCTGATGAGGTAGAGGCATCCACGAGCTCTTCGTGCCGCCGCTCAGCTGATCGCCGCTCAGATCCTCTCTCCCGCATTTCTGGCCGTTACCAAACAGATCCCCCTACACAGCCACCCGCAATGGAACGATTTATCTCCAGCCCGCAATCCGCTAGAAGGTCACTGGCCGCGGATATAGCAGGGGAAGAAACGGCTTCCAAGATGGCGCCGGCTGAAGCCATGATACACAGCGCCGATGCTGATTCAGAAGGTGAGCTGATGACAACACCTCACTCTGGCTGCACCATTGACTATCATAAGCTGGTGTCAGAAGTGGCCTCCCAGCTGAAAAATTACATCTCCCAGATAGTAGTAGAAGCCATTAAGCTACATTTAGGCAATAGCACTACTGAGTTGGATTCCCAACAATCTCGCTTATCCTCAGCAGAGCAGTGTGAAGGCAGTTTAGCAAAAGATAAAGCCTTACTGCAGCTTCACACAAGCTCCTAACAATCGTTGAGAAATTGGATGACCTAGAGAACAGGTCCCGCAGGAATAACCTGCGAGTGATCGGCCTGCCCGAATCGGTTAAGCCAGGGGATATCCTCTCATTAGGCCTCTCAAGACCCTGTGTAGTAGAACGGGCCCACAGGCTGGGCGCGTCCAGAGATGATAACAGACCGAGGCCAATCATTGTCAAGTATCTGAATTTTGCTGACAAACATATGCTGTTCCAACTATACCGCACACAAAGAAACCTGGTTGCTGGGGGACACAAACTTCTCCTATTTGCGGACTATTCAAATGAACTAACCAAATGCAGAAAAACATTTCAAGAGGTATGCCAGGCCTTAGTACACCAAATAATTAAATTTACTCTGGCCTACCCCGCCACGCTATGCATCACAAGCCCTGATGGCGCTGTCTCCTCATTTACGTCCCCAGAGAAAGCAAGAGCATTTGTCCAGAACATGGCGGACGCCTGTTCCAGCTTACCGATCAAGAGCCCCCCAAGGAAAAAGAGGCTTGACACTAACTCCTGAACCTACATGGTGATCTGATTGATTCACAACTACGGTTGTCACTTTCTCTTTTGTCAGGCGGGACGGACAGAGATTCTGTGTAATAGCTGATCAACACACGGTTGGCAGATTTTCAAGTGATGGTGGCCTCGGCTTTACCCTCCATGCCAAGGGTACAGCTGGCCACCTTTGAGCCTACCACTCCCTCTCAGGAAAAAAGGGAGTCCAATGCTGGTCATCTTCGTCATGGCATGTTGTTGTTAATTGCTAGTTCTTACTTGTTTACCACTTGTTTTTTTGTTATGTTTTACGAATCGGAGCACTCCCCCTTTATCACCGCAGGGGATACAACACGGGGTACCCCTACCAACAATGTTCTCCAGATACCACAGTGATTACAGCATATGTGTTACATCCTATGTGACTTGTGTCCCTATGGGACTTGTTTATGCAGGAGAAGCTAGGAGCACTGTGTTACATCCTATGGGACTTGTTTATGAAGGAGAAGCTAGGAGCAGTGGGACACCTAGCTCTCCCATCTCTCTTTTTGGTCTATTTCTTCCACTCGCTGGACGACCTTCACACATGTCATCCAATGGGATCCCCCCTGAAAATCCTATCATGGAATGTGAAAGGTCTACGATCCCCGCACAAAAGGTCTAAAATCCTCTGACACCTGAAGAAAATGTACGCTTCTTCAGGTAACCCACCTCTCCAGCGCTGACTTTTCTCACCTTAAGAAACTGTGGGTAGAAGCAGTTTATGGGGCTTCCGCATCAGGTAAGAAAGCTGGAGTGATTACACTTATTAACAAAGTTCTCCCTCATGATGTCCTACAACACCAACACGACATGCAGGACGGCAGATGGTCGTTTATTTCCCTCCGCATAGGCACCCATCAACTGGATATTCTTAATGTCTACGGGCCTAACTCGGACAACAAAGCATTCTGTGACTTCCTCCTTGACAAAGCAACTTCACAACATCCCAAATCCCTGTTTCTGTTTGGAGGAGACTTTAACGCGTTACCTTCCCCCCCTGAGGACCGTCGCCGAAAGGACAGCTCCCAATCTACTGGAACCCTGCAAGACAAGCACCTCGCAGCAATGCTGACAGCCAGTGGACTGGAAGATGTATGGAAATACTACCACCCCCTAGAAAGGGACTTCACACACTACTCGCATGCTCACCACAGCTTCTCTAGAATCGATCTTTTTCTTGCTGCTCCTTCCAACCTTCACAAAATTGACTCTGTTTGTATTGATGATTTGATCATATCAGACCATGCACCGATTGTAGTATCCTTGCAGGGACTGATATGCTCCACACCTCCAGTGGTCTGGAGGTTTCCTACTTACCTATTTGCTGACATGGAATTTCACAATGAGCTTAAATCTTGGTGGCGTGAATACTCTCTTGATAACCTGCAACATGTTGATAACAGCTAAAGCGGTACTCAGAGGCAGGATCTTGGCCTATGCGGCTACCAAAAAGAATTGCACGGAATCAGATACAAAGCGGCATGCCTCGAGGTGAGACGAAATTATCTACTCTTTAAAGATAACCCCTCTGAGGCATCTCGCTGTAGCTGGGTACTCACGAAACAACAATGTGACCACTGGTAACAACTTCTTGATAGACAAATTAGATCTGCCACTGATCTGACTTTTTAAAAATATGGCAACAAGTCGGGTAAGCTATTGGCCAACCTGGTTAAAGGCCAGAGGCCTTCACCTCACCTCACACGCCTGTCAGACTAAGAGGGCAATGTTCACCAAGATGCTACTTCGGTATCAATTATATTCAGTGATTACTATCAGCGTCTGTACACGGCCAACTTCTCTGACCCCACAGGGGGAGACTCCTTCCTCCACTCGGTAGACATGCCCTCTCTGACCTCGAGCCACTAAATCAAGATATTACCATTCAATATAATTAATCATTCAGCCAAAGCTAAGGCTCCTGGCTCAGAATGCTTATCCAGTGAATTCTATAAAATACTGCTAGAGGAGCCCCCCCAAGTTCTAACGCAGTTATTTAACCATATGCTTCACACTTCCAATTATCCACCCACCTTTAACCAGGCTTATATCAGACCCCTCCCGAAAAAAGGCAAGGACCCTCTGCAAGCGGGGTCATATAGACCAATCTCCTTACTCAATCAAGATGCAACATTTCTATCCAAACTGAAACTTGGCCGACAGACTGCCCTAAATGTGCCGCACACTTACCTGATATCACTCATCTATTCTGGACCTGCCCGACCATTATCTCTCATTAACGAAAAGCCTTATGCTACCTGCCCTTACTACATGGAAGTGTTGCTCAGTTGGAGCAGTGAGGATCCCCTCCCCTCTGCACTGGATCCCCTATGATGGGAACCATAAGACCATCAGCTTGCAACAAGTAGCGGAGTCTTCATGGCTCTTTCTGGGCAACACTTCCAGGTAGGGGAGGGGTTGCTATAATGACGTGTTTCCAGATTGGTTGAACAGGTTTTGTCTAATTTGCCTATTTCCATCTCTCCCAACTTCAAAAACTAAACTCCATCCATATTTAAATGCACCATTTATATACATACCAACTGTCCTAAATTTGTAAGGACAGTCCCGCATCTTGCCCTCTATCCCGCCATTGCTGTGTCCCGGGCAATGTCCCAGGATCACACCACCAACCTTATTGCACAGTAACTCAAAAAGGCATGAATTGCTAGGATCAGGGCCTTAAAAAGGTGGTCCACACTTATTTAGAGGTGGGGTCTGAGCAAGGCCAACCTATAAAGTGGGTGTGATAGGCAGTTGTCCCATTTTAAGAGGAGGGGGTCATAAAGTGGTTATGTTTTGGGTGCACCCAGCCAGGAAAGTGGATGGACAAAATGTTGACCATGGGTGGGGTTAACAAAGATTTGAGACTCAGGACCACAATGAGGGTATGGAAACATTAATTGCAGTTATACATTTATTAATAATAATACATTTATTTTTAAATGTAACTGGTGTAAATACCTGAATTTGGCTTGGTATTAGGCTTGGCAGAGCTCACACCAGTAAGTGAGGGTTAGTACCTGAGGCCAATCAGGTGTCCTGCATTCACATGTGTTGACAAGGAGTATTGAGATAGAGAGAGAGGAGAATGAGCAGAGATGACTTCGTCAGTCTGTTGCTGCTGCTTTACTGGCCATTCACGTTCTAAGGGCTGGGAGGTGACCTAGCCATGTTCCTTAAGTGCAGTACAGTAAAATCAGGTCACCATGCTGGCTTTTAACCTGGCAGAGTAAATCTCAGGACTGGGTGGGCATAAATACAAATCATTTGGCAGGTAAAACAGCTCCCATATGTGCATTCCAATGGCGTGTTTAGATGTGTGCCTGGAGTTCAGCTTTAACAGATAACATTTAGAGTTCTAAATAGTTCTGCCATTAGAATCTATAGAAGTGATTTGGTCTCGCCTCCAGTTCTTTAACAGTTTCTTTTCTGAAATAAGCAAACAACAAATATTCACATCTCTAAGCACAACGATTTACACGGTATAATTAATTAACAACATTTTGTTACATTAAAAATAAAATCCACAGATGATGAGTCCTTTTTTTTTCTTTCCTTCCTAGTGGCCTGAAGTGATAATTTGTTTATCCGTTCCCCTTCCAGCCCCGTACATCTGTCACATCTCCCAGCACCCGTAGCTGCCAGTCGCCATTCTCGGTGATTATTGCGGATGGTGTTTGTAGAGTCGAAGCCGGGGAACGCGGGATGGGAGGGGGGCATGAAATTACTCTCCTGATTTTCAGGAGACATCTGTTGTGATCGGGTATGATACGATTGGCTTGAGAGTTTGCTTGCTCTGGTTTTTATGGTAATGTATTCATGTGTTTATGCTTTAGCTGGGAATCAGAGTACTGAGCACATTTTGGTTGCCATTATACAGTCTGCAGAGTAGTCATAAAACATTAGTGGCAAGATGGGAAGTTACAGGGACAAATTTGTTTTCATACTGAAGCTGCTCACAAAATTCTACAGAACGAGCGGATTTTATTGAAGTGTGTTATTTGTGTAATGTGCACCCTGATTGTGGAACATCACAACTTCCAGCTTTACTTCTTCTCTCTTTTTCTTCCTCCATTCTCTTTTTCTTCCTCCATTCTCTCTCTTCTTTTCTTCCTTCATTCTCTCTCTTCTTTTCTTCCTTCATTCTCTCTCTTCTTTTCTTCCTTCATTCTCTCTCTTCTTTTCTTCCTTCATTCTCTCTCTTCTTTTCTTCCTTCATTCTCTCTCTTCTTTTCTTCCTTCATTCTCGCTCCATATCTCCATCGATTTCCCCCTTCACATCAACATCACAAATTCTTTCTTTCTTTCTTTCTTTCTTTCTTTCTTTCTTTCTTTCTTTCTTTCTTTCTTTCTTTCTTTCTTTCTTTCTTTCTTTCTTTCTTTCTTTCTTTCTTTCATCACTGAACTGTATGTTCAGAGTAGCTACTGCTAGTCCTGTGTTAGGCAAGATTGTTGCTTTAGTGCAATCCAAAATAATAACTTACTATGAATATGATTAGGGATGGTGTCGATGTCGAGTATTTGGGTGAGTACTCGTACTCGCCCAAATGCTCCGATGACTAGCCTGATACTTCCGGTATCAGGCTAGGCATCGGTATCACTTCCTTGTCCGGTATCACTTGTGACGAGGCAGCATGGAGCTGGTTTCCCGGCCAATCAAGAAGCCGGGCAGCATGTAATGACTTACTGCCCGGCTTCTTGATTGGTCGGGAGGCTGGCCAATCAGGAAGACGGGCACTGTGTAATGATGCAGCACCCGGCTTTCTGATTGGCCGGGAAGCCGGCTTCATGCTTCCTCGTCACCTCATGATGAGGAAGCATATATATATATATATATACACACACACACACACGTACATCTACCATGTATATTCTAGTACAGTCTATAAATATCATACCGCCTTGTCACAAAAACATACCAATTTGTTAAAACGTTCCGCACATTCCGTTCCCAGATGTCCCATAACATTCCAGGAAAAACTTTCCAACCTTTAGGCCGTTGCTTGACATCTTAGTGCACCATTTTAATCTACGCACATTGTAATGGACACTAATATCCATTGCTCTTCTCAGTGTCAGAGGGGATCGAAACAGTTTTTGATGCAATCATCAATCATGTCGGTTAGGAAACGACAACGCGGAGGGGGGAGGGGAAGCTGAACAAGTTCTCCTCTTACACAACGTTGTCTCCAAATTGCAACAACGTCTCGGAGACGAAGGGGGATTGCGCGGCATCATTCCTCCCAAGGAAATGAAGAAAACAACGTTAACTTAACAACTAAGGAGACAACCGAATTGATGACATGATTAACTAGAAGGCGATTGGGGAAATAATGGCGGAAAAAAAAAAAGTGAATTGGAAGGGGGAAAGGAGCATTAGAAATAAAATAGAACAAGAGGCCAGCGCAGTAAATGGATATCCGTTGGGACAGTTTGAGTGACAGCAGTAAGAGACAGGTATTCCTTGAAAACCGCAGGGAAACAGCCAACAAAATGAGTAAACATGGAAGTTTCTATTATCTTGGACTTTTTTTTTAATCATCGGTCTTGAGATTTGAAATGATGTCCAACAGAGATGGAAGACCTTGCCGAATGTGACACCAATGTCAACGTTTGAGTTTCTGGAGCCACTTTTTTTTAATCTATACTAATAGTACAAAACTTTTTATTTCTAATGCCAAATCTGCCTGTCTTTCTAGTTTTCAGTGTGCATGTTCTCATTATGTTTTTGTGGGCTTCCTATTCCCCAAAATATATATTGGTTGTTGAAAACATTTACAATTTAAAGTGACATTAATGTCAAAACATTTTTCCCTCCCCCCAATGTAAATGTCAGCACTTACCTTAAATTATGTATCTTAATCCGATCTTCTTCTTCTTTCTTGATGTTTCATTCGTCCCTTCAGCGGTGCAGCGGCTCTCCGATCCAGCGCTGACTCCTCTGTCCTTGCTGGCACTTCTGATCCAGCGTTGTCTGCATGCGGGTGCACGCGTCCATAGACTTACCTTGTGTCTCTGCTCGTCTCCCGGCCGAAAATCCAAACTGCGCATGCGCCCGCCCCAGGATGCTTTGCGGCCGCCCGAGCAGTTTCGGATTCGGATTTGAGCGTGCGGCGAAAACGGGGTAACGAATCGCACATGTCTAAAAAAGAGCATTTTATTGGGTGATGGAAGTCAGCAGAGCTTTTCTTATTTACTAAACTAAGAGGAAACTTCCCTTGCATTTGTCTTTAGTAAAGGTTACAAAATCAGGTTGAATCAGACATGTGACTTTGCTGGCCAATCGGATGTGTTTTTCAGTTTAATTCATCCGAATGGGTCTGAATCCAAATTTTCGAATTGCTATCAGGAGCTCCCGAATGCCATTCATGTATGTATACGGGTCACAATGTTGCCGCTACGAATATTCATTTGTATTATAGAATACTACTTATATATACATAATACTAAAACTGAGGCTCCAAGACCTAAATGGAATCCGAATTTCCGAATAGCATTCCAGAGCTCCCGAATGCCATTCAGGTCTGGAATCCTCAGCCTCAATATGGCTCCCAGACATGTATTGCTTTCTGGAGCTCCCGAATGCAATTCCGAAATTCGGATTCCCGAATGCCATTCGGCTCTAGGAGCCGCAGCTTTAGTAATAATATCCGTATATGGTTTTCTGTGGTATTCGCAACGAATAATCGTAAACTCATCCGAAACTAACGAAAATTAGGATTTCATCTGAATCCGAAACCCGAACTGAATTACATTTTGAATATGAATCCTAATTCCCGAAAAAACTAAATATCCGAATTGAACCAAATTTTTACGCAGCTTACATGTCTACTCTTTTTGTCCTTGAACATGATTGGTTATTGTTTGCAAAGTGAAATTTCACCACATTGGCCAAGCTAAGCTAACAAATTTCCTTGAATAGTGAACAGCCTATTTGCCTTTTGGGAATCAACCCCATTGAGTGCGCATAGCCACTCTAGGATAGGGAGCGTGTGATTTGCAGGCTTACCGGGTGAAAATAAAGGAAAAAAGTAAAGATAACTCAGCCGCCATGTCTAAGGAATAGTAAGCTGCAATACATTAAATTTTTTTCTTGAGATTTAGATATGCTTTAACACAGCAGTTGTTGAAGTTCTGAGCACCCCCTGCCAGTGTTATATTATTTGTCCCAACCCACTGTACCTGCCCCTGACAGCTTGGCCTGTTACAAGAAGAGGACAAATGATGGATTTACTGGCAGACTCAACAGGTAATAAAACTATGTTACTGAGGGAATCAGAAAAACAAAAACTGCTGTGTTAATGCTACTAAAAGACTGGATCATACTGTATATGTATTTCTTTTAGTTCAGATTAAGACACATATTGATGGACAGAAAATGCTGTACTTGGGTATACCTGTGTAGCACTGGTACCAGCATTTATATGCACAGATGCACAGGTGTGCTGGGGCTCCCTGGTGCCGCAAATACAGGTGTATTTTTACGCTGCAGGACTTTATGCCTGTATTTATGCCCGTGTACATGAGCCCGAATAGCACTGCCAGCTTTGAACAATAGATTGCATATCACCAAATAGCAGTGATGTGCCGTACCTCATATTGCGGGTGAGGCATTCCCCCGCCCCGCCCCCCGCTGACCAAAGCCCCGCCCCATCCGCCGAAGTCCCACCCCAACAGGTAAAGCTCCGCCCCCTAACAGTCCCCAAGCTAGTGTGAAGGTGTCCCTCACTAACTAGCTGTCAAAATCCGGATGCAGCTCTGCCTGTAATTAACAGGCAGCGCTTCATCCATGACAGGTCACACAGCAGGAGGCTTTCCCTGCTGTGTAACCTGTTAGATGTCGATCTGAATGGAGAAAAAGCTGTCAGCTTCAGACTTGAAGCTGACAGCTTTTTTCTCCATAATTCTAGGTGAGGCTCTGCCTCACCTGCATCCCCTGACCGCACATCCCTGCCAAAATAGATAGTAAGGCCTGGAGCTATGGATTGCAGAGGAATGAGCAAAAGGCCTGCATGACAAGGATGGGAAGGGGAACGAAGGTAGGAAAGGGTTTTAGGATAAAAGGTAAAAAGGTTACAGGGTCAATTACGGGATTGGATGAGGGTGGTCTTCCAGGAGGGGCTTCATGAAGGTAGTCAGGAAGGAGGAGTCCAGAAGTATGTCCCCGAGGCAGTGAATGGCGGCTGGGGGCATTCAGGTACAAGTAAGGTGCCTGGTCTGTTTAGAGTCATAGTGCCTTCAAGGACCTTGAAAACAAACAAGTTTATACAGTATGTCTATTGGTTTGTTGTTGTTGTTATTTATAATGTTATTTATAAAGGTTTGTAATAAAGGCTGCTGTTGCCATTTAAACTCCAGCTGTTGTGTGGCGTATTGATTGGTTAACATGGGAATGGGTTTTTAAGTTAAAGAAGGTATTGGTAAAAGGGACCTCTGAACTACGTTAGTCATGCATTACACCAAAATTCCTCAATCTGACTTTATTGTGAAGTCAAAAGTAGGGATGAGCTCACGTTTGGAACCGGTCCGAACCTGAGTTCCTCCAAACATGGAATGAGCTCCTCCAGACATGGAGCTTCTTACTGATGCCGCTGGGAAATTTCTAGCCCGCAGTTGCACATAAGCAAAAGGGTGGGATGCAGTCACATTATTGACCTTATATGATCAGCATATCATTGACCTACTAGGGCCATATGGGTTCAATGATGCCAATACAAGCATCCTGCCCCTTTGTTTATGTGTATGAAAACCCTGTAAATAAACTGGGATTGGGTGGGTGGCCCATGGCACTTCCCTGTTCAGAGGAGGTTTGGTCTAAACCTGAGCTTATTCCTAGTCACAAGTAGAAGCAAAGGGCAGACAATGACTACAGGAGATTGTAAATGAAGCATTGATTTTTGTCTTGCAATGTATTTAAAATAGAATGGGGATATTCCACATTGTGTGAACAGTTAAGACAAACATTGGCCGCACTGGGGATTGAACCCAAGGCCTTCTTCATGTAAACAGATGTGGTAGCCACTACACTATGTAACCCCATGCCATGTATAATGAAGAGGCTATTTAGCCCTGCTAGTTCTTATCATGGACTACAGAATGATTAACTTTCATGTTGTGGAGATTTGAGTGTGTGTGTGTGTGTGTGGGGGGGGTCTGAGTAGTTTATTAAAACTGACACCACTCAATCCACGAAAATGCTGTGTGTTGTCAGCCCACAACAGAGTTTAAGAGCTGGCAAATCAAGAGGCATTTTCTGTATTGCAGGGTCTTTACAGGGATAATCCAAAAAAAATGTGCATGTATTGCAGAGATGTATGGCTTCTGATATTATACAATCTTGTTAACAGGCAAGATGAAATTCAACAGCACATCTAACAGTGTGTATAACTGAAATTAAGATTGTGATCAGGAAAGTTCATCCATTGGGGGCGTCCCAGGAAACACCAGTCCAGATGGGTGCCACAGAAGATCCCACTTCCGTACTGGTATACAGACCTTCCTCCCACCAAAGCCTCTTTTGTATGTGGGACTGGCAGGACTTTAGAAGTAGGAAAAAGAAAGTTAGTAACCAGTCTGTTCTGGACTCACCCCCATAAATACGCACCACCAGACAGTCAACTGACTAAATCAAATGCAATGACTATGAAGGACAGGCTGAGCCTGTGATGGGCCAGCAGAAAGCTAACAGAAGGTCTTGAAACTGAGCTGGACCTGTATATGGTAAAGCTTCATTTACTATCATGTTTATTCTACTGTTTTACTATCATTTATTTTTCTTATTTCTTTCTGTTTCCCTTTTGCTCTCTTATTCAGACCTTTCTCAAATACTCAAAAACAGTTGGGACTAGATAGCCTGAATAATAGGGATGCACCGATACAGGTTTTTCGGTATCGAGTACCGATATTTTTTTCCGGTACACGCCGATACCAAATACCGATACCGGAAGTCCCATTAAGGAAGCCTGGCGGCATGTAATGACTCAGTGCCCGGCTTCCTAATTAGCCGGGAAACCGGGCGGCATGTATTTACTCGTGGCCCGGCTTCCTGATTAGCCAGAAAGCCGGCTCCATGCTCCCTTGTCACCAGGTGGCGAGGAAGGATGGAGCCCGCTTTCTGGCCAATCAGGAAGCTGAAGGGTGGGTAATGACTCGCAGCCTGGCTTCCTGGTTGGCCAGCTTCCTGACTAATCAGTAAGCCATGCGGCGAGTCATTACATGCAGCCCGGCTCCATGCTCGATCGTTACCAGGTGATGAGGAAGCATGATGCCAGCTTTCTGTCCAATCAGGAAGCTGGAGGGCAGGTCAGGTAGCCAGACGGCGATTCATTACACGCTCCCCAGCTTCCTGATTGGCCGGGAAGCCAGCTCCATGCTCTCTGATGATGAGTACTCGCCCAAATACTCGGTATCGGCACTGGCGCTAGAATCGGTATTGGTGCTGGTATCGGTGCATCCCTAATGAAGAATTATAATGTCTTAATAAATAATTATTGATTTACCTAATTAGAGGTAAACTCCAACTTGACCGTGGCGATATCTCTTATAGGCATAATAAGTGTACCTGTATCCTCTGCTAAAGCTTGTTGCCAAAAATATTTTCAATACAAATCCTGTATATGTATAAAGCACTGACATATACCGTCATTCATTTAAAATCACTTTAAAAAACTATCCTGCAAGGTATGCCAATCTAAATAGTATAAATTCTAAATCCACTAATGGTTGTTCATGGCTGTATGGCCCCAAAAACATGCACTGTAATTTAATAGCTGACCCGGGCTACCTGAAGTTTTAATGCATACATTATCAGTACATCCATATTTATCTGTATATCCTGGAAAAGCAAACAACCAAAATAATGAGCATAAGACACCAGGTGTGCAAATGTGCGCTCATAAATATGAAGGCTTGAATGTGCTAGGATCCACAACTCTTAATCCCCCCACTTTCCGGGCCTTGAATGTAATTGCATATCATCTCCTAAACTAGGTGGATGGTCAGTCTCTTAATGGACACTGAATAACCCAAATGTAGTTTCTGGGGAACAGAGAATAATCTCCACCATCTCAACACGGTAATTGGATGTAGCTCACCCATGAGTCTACATCTTTCACATGAAGGCCAGTCTTTAGGCAGATTCACGGTGTGATGTTATGGGCTTAACAAATTATCACACATCAGTACAAAAATTCAAGAGGGTGTGCATAAAGTCATTACTCTGTATATAGGGTCAAAAGTCTTCTGTGGGTTAATCCTAGTACTGGGGAATAGAAGCTGACTGGCTGTGTATATCAAGCTGAGTATTTGTAGTATATCACCATGACTGCAGCCAGTAACTCTGACTCGGGTAATCCCCAAGCCACCATGATGTCCCTTTTTGTATACACCACATCCCCCATGTTCCTCCTCACTATATAGTGTGATATTAAGCCAGTCCCCATGTATGGTGCAGTTTTCACCACATCTTACCACCTCTAGGAAGCATATAGCCACATAAAAACACAAGGGCTTTTGGCTGTATGTGATCGTGGAAATCCTCATGTAACTATGATCCAAAACTATGAATATGGTGGAATAATTAGCTTTTATGCCAACATCTTTGTGTGCAAAAAGCACTGTTTGTAAATCTCCCTTGGACAAACCATATGTGCCTTATAATTCTTTTACCCCAGTTTTTAAAAAAAGTCAAATTCTGGCCTCCAATTCCTACCCTGACCTCAATACTCCTGCAGTGGATGCCCTCCAACCCGCAGGACCTCTTTGTAAGGCATGTGATATCACATGCCTGATGCAGAGGTCCTCTGTGGCCTTTAAATGTTGCCCCTGCCCTTTTTGTGATTTGATCACAAAAAAAAAAACGTTTGGACTAATAAAGTAATTCTAAATTCAGGAGTTAAACCTTAAAAATGCATTCAAGTACCTTAACTATTAACAAACATACAGCTTTTTTATGCATCACCCTGCTGTAGATCCTCAAATCATCTCTAAATTGGTGCTGACGCTGTCCTTCCTTCTGGAGGGTGGCTACTTTTGTTCCACATGGTCCCTGTGCGTTTTGTAAAGTAGTCACCGCTCCAAGCTCGCTACAATCTCAAAACAAATTAGTAAACTAAACCTGAGATTGTAGTCCATCCCGGGAGAGAGCTTGGAGCGGTGACTACCTTACAACACACACAGGGACCATGAAGAACAAAAGTAGCCACCCTCCAGAAGGAAGGACAGTGTCAGCACCAATTCAGAGATGATTGGAGGATCTACAGCCGAGTGATACACAAATAAGATACATTTTGTTAATAGATGAGTTAAGTTTTTAAGGTTTAACTCCTGAGTTTTGTATCACTTTAATTATGGATCCAAAGTGTGCCGGTGACGTATGTCCTTGTCTAGGATAATCATTCACGTTATGCGGAGGAGGTAAAAAGCAACCAAAATGTCCTCCACTAAAATGCCATTGATTGGTTATAATAGAGGAAAATTATACGATAAAGATAACTTCATCTAATGAAGCATTTTTCAAATTTACAGACCAAGTCCAGTTGAATGTGGCTAATTACTATTAGCTATAACCATGACCAGGATAAATGAGAACCTTCACAGACATACCTCAGTTGCACCTTTATAGTAGCCCTAGTATACTGTAGGTGAAAAAGTAGGGATACACACCTCTAGGTATTTACTAGAGGTGCACCAAAATGAAAATTGTAAAGCCGAAACGAAACCGAAAGGAAAAAAAATTGTCGGGCCGAAATCGAAATTTTATTTTCCTAATTTGTAAAAAATATTTTATTTATTTTTTACAAACTTCATTTTTTTTATATTTAAATATTTTTTTTTTACTTTACTTTTAGGGGCTTTGGGGAAATATCAGGGGTCTAAACAGTGTGTTTACTATATCCACAATCATGAATGAACAGGAAGTGATGTAGATCTCTTCCCATTCATTCATAATTAAGGATATAGTAACATTACTAGCTAGTTATTCCTTCTGATTACAATGCATGTTATTATAGATTCCTCGTATGCCAGCTTAAAGGTGTGTTTGAGTGTTTTGCATTTAAACCAATTTGGAATGCGATCTCTTGCTGGGTGACTTACATCTTAGGATTTATCTTCTGTTATTATTATTATTATATATATATATTTATAAAGCTCCAACAGTTTGTGCAGCAATTTACAATATAAGAAAGACATTACAATTACAATATGAGTGAAGACAAGATGGCAAGGAAGGCCCTAAACTACTCTACTCATTAACCCCTCATGACTGCCACTATGCTCATCCTCTGAACAACCTTCAATATGGGCCTTTTGAATATCCAGGTTACTTTTCAGCTCGTTTTTCCTGCAGGCAAAACGAGCTGAAGGATCAGCCGAACGTTCTGCTAAATCCTTCTGCTCTTTAGCGAATAATCCCCTAAAACTTTCATACATCAAGGAGCAGCATCCATTGTAAATGATTTCATCATTTGAAATGGCTTAAAACATTTCGGCTTTAACATCACTTTAAATCTCAGCCCGCTTTGCAAATTTCTTCCAGATCTGTGAAGTAATACAGCATGAAACAACTTCTGCACATTGTCTATCTGCAAAGATTTGCAGAAGTTTCCTGCAATAAAGTATGTTCCCTGCTGCTCTCTTGCCTTGTGTAGGTGACTGGTCTTGTATCTACCCCCTGTAATTGTTGCAGCCTTGGACCTACCCTACAGCTCCACTCTCTGTCTAGGCTATCTGTAATACATTTAGATGCCACTGCTATTTTTACATTCAAAAACTGCATTTGCAAAGGCATTTGGATCATGCAAAATTGATTAATATCTTTTATGACTATTGAGGAATATATTTATTCATATTTTATTATAATTTAATATTTAAATATTATTATTATCATTATTATTAATATTATTATGTTGCTGGAGTTCAGCTTTAAAGGTAAATGAATTTAAAATTCTGACATTGCCCACGTCATAGACAATAATAAACATTTACTGGTTAAAAGGTACTTGATACCTGGAGCTGCCCTATAATTTATTAATGTCAGCCTTGCTGTAATAGTGACATATTAGCTGTTTCAGAAAAGTTTCTTATTGTATAGACAAAGGATACATTATTTAGGTTTTCTATGGTATAGCCAGTAGTTATATTATTTCTATAACTCGTGTATACTGTGGACAATACAGATGTGACCGGCCACACAAGCATCTATACATCCCGGTACAGAGTTCAACAAAAAGCATATGCTCACTATCTGTAAACGTGTTATAGAGCAAGCAAGCCGCCAGGAAACCGAATAACAAGCTGATACTTTATTTTTCCATGAAAATGTCATTTGCCCATGACCCTTTTAAGAAGCGACTGTCATGGTCTATTCGGCTAAATGTTATTCACTCTGTATTCAGTGGCCTTGGGGTCATCCTATTATCTGTTAATATATTACTAGTAAAAACACAAGCACAAATCCCCATTCTCATTTCAGGACGGGGAGTCTGGTCCGATATTACATTTTAATTTTGTGGAAAGAATAGAGAGGCAGATTGATATAAGATTGATATAAGAGAGAGAGAGAGAGAGAGAGAGAGAGAGAGAGAGAGAGAGAGAGAGAGAGA
>NW_017307143.1:627914-643362 GCF_000935625.1 Nanorana parkeri
AGATAGATAGATAGATAGATAGATAGATTGATAGATAGATAGATAGTGAGAGAGAGAGATAGTTAGAGAGAGAGAGAGAGAGAGAGAGAGAGAGAGAGAGATAGATAGATAGATAGATAGATAGATAGATAGATGTGAAAGGTTGCCACTTCAATACTCTGACAATTAAAGAAAACATTTAAAGGTCTACATGACAGTGGCAGTGGTTCCTAACACCGGCCTGACCCACATCTGAGAGAGAGAAATTTGGACCTATCGTTGCTTTTCAAAATTATCCTGCTGTTGGCCACACTGCTGTGTCATCTGCTGGCTGCAAATTCTTAATGAGGAACTGGATAGAAATTGGACAGAGCCAGGACAGTTTTGCATTAGCGAGAACAGGGACAGCCACAGCGAACTACAGGCCAATCTATCTGCAGGTCAAAGTTTGTATCACTTCTAAAACTACCTAAAAAAATCACCTTTTTTTAATACTGAAGTGAATCACATTGGTGTGCTGCTGATGTGTGTTAGCCAAGCTAATTGTCAAAGAAAAAAATGATTCTACAGCTGAATATGGAATTTATGATATTGCTGATACTGTCGGTGACAATTGTGCTGTTCCTTAACACAACATACAGCTTTAAGGTGACCCCTAAGCATACAATTTTAGGAATGTGTGTATTTTCAATATTATCCTCAAAGCCGCATGAAACACCCTCTCCCCTCTGTACAGTATTTCAAAGAAAACTTTTTTGCATTGGTACATGTCACCCATGGCTGTGCCCACCTTCCAATGCCTTTTTTTTTTTTTGACAGACGTTGGCCTTTTAGTCCTAAAAATGGCCACAATTTAACAGCAAAATTCGCCCCCTATGGACTTCGGTATAAATCGCCTCTAAGTTCGGGTTCGCCTAATTTTTAAGATTAGCCAAACCCTTGGGGAATCAAACCATCACTAAGTATAAGTAACCCATGGGCACTATATTATTTATACCAGAACAACTTTCTGTAAGCATATGAAAGTCCGCTACATCATTTTTGGGAGGAGGGGCAGGCCAGAGTTTAGTGTGGGAAATGTAATGAAAGGAGAGGAAGGGCTACACCAACATTTTGTGACGTTGTTTATGAATGTCCCCACACCCAGGCTTTGATGCTGAAGGTACATTTCTGATTTGAAGAATGCAACAAAAGAATGGATGTCAAGCATTAAACATTAGACTGCAATAAAGCACTATCAGTAGAAATATAAGCCATGTATTAGGTGAGACAATTGTATCTATTGATAGAAGTACACTATAAGGCCAAAGGTATGTGAGTTCAGATACACAAAGTCAGGTCCATAAAGACATGGTTTGACTTCTGTGGAAGAACTCAAGAGTCTGGATCTCATCGTTATTGAACACCTTTGGGATGAATTGGAATGCCCATTGCAAGCCTTCTCATCCAACATCAGTACCTGATCTAATAAATGGCTGAATGGGCACAAATCCCCACAGAATATCGCCAAGCTCTTTTTTAAAAACCTTCCTAGAAGATTGGGCAAACTTTTGGTCATATAGAACCAAAGACCTTCCAGCTCCTGAGTCAACTCATTTAGTTTAACATGTAACTGGCATGCAGAAGATAAAATCTGATAAATGTCAGGGCATTGTTTTGAATGTTTAGCATTAATTTAAAATTGTGATATTTAGTACACTTTAAAGTGAACCTGTCAGCATCCACCACGTGTGTATATGCTGGTAAAGACATATTGTTGTTTGTACAAGTATCTGTATTTATCTTATTTTCTCAATTTCTGAGTGTCTGGGGAGGACTCTGGATCGTAAGCCCCGGATCTATACAGAGTCCCAACATCACCAATGGCCAAAGACATTGCGTTGTTAAATGGTGAATCAGCACTGGGGAATGTGGGGTTCAGTGTCAGCTTCGAGAGACTTAAAAACCCTGTTGTCACGATCTGGGATCATGCTCAGAGTCCAGCATCTAAAGCAGCAGGAAATTTGTAGTATAACAGGCCGGGTTTGGTACACAAGCAGAGGGTAGTAGTGGAGGAGCAGGCAGAAGCGTAGTCAGCGAACAAGCCGAGGTCAGGAGCCTAAGGTATCCGGTATGTAGGAGGAGACAGTGAGAGTACTCAGTGAATCAGCAGCCAAAGGTCGGTACACGGGTAGCAGTATGAGTAGATTATAGCACAGAGGGAGCAGGAAGGAAGATAATGGCAGGAGCACAATAATCTGGCAAACAGGAAGTGCAGAGGCGTGGCTTAAATAGGAAGTTCAAGGGAGGAGCAAGGAGTTCAGAGTTCAGCAGAGATTAGGTATAACTGAGGATTATACAGGAGATCAGGCCAGGAGTTATCCAAGGTTCTAAGGTGGCTCAGCAGGTAGAACCACCGCCAGCTACCCCAGAGGCCCTGGTTCCTGACACCTGTATACATCCTGGGTTTGGAATTGAAAGCCCTATGCAGGAACACAGGAACTGATCTGAAGATAAATACTGCATCTTACCAGTATTGGCATTTATTGCACTTTGTAGCATTAGACAGGTTTATGTGAAAGTGACACTAAACTCAGGCATTAAATCCTAAAATTGCATTTAAGTGCCTTAACCATTAACAAAAATGTAACCAAACATTTTAGCGTTATCACCAGAGTAAGAAGTGTGGGTATGTCTTTCGGTGGGGCCAAATCTGGTGGCAACTGTCTAAGATGCAAACTCCCTCACTTTGCGGAGATTTCTCTTCAACTCCTGTTGTTCCAGTGGGACAGGAAGTGAAGCTGGACAAAGTCACCAAAATAGTTGCTCACTCACTCACTCACTCACTCACCTCATAGTTCTAGCCGACCTGTGACAATGAGACTGTCACAGGTCGGCTCAGTAGATCGGGAGGTGAGCGAACACATACCGGCGTTCGCTCACCTCTCGATCCTGTCACGGCTCTCTGCCGTGACAGGGGAGGGGCTGGATTCCCCCCTCCCCGCTCCGATCTGCTCGCAGTATACTGCAGCGTCTCAGTATATAGTGAGCTGTAGCTCACGGTATACTGAGCCTAGGGTGACGGGAGGACGCTAGTTTGTGTCCCCCCGTTACCCTAAGGAGAACTCTGGGGAAAAGCCTTAACCCCATAGTTCTCCTTTAAGAGTGCTCTGCATCTCTGTGCAATGTTATAAGTCAAAGGAATGGGGCAACCAAATTCTGAGATGTCTTCTCTTCTAATGGTTGATCAGAATGTATACCTCCAAAGATCCTGCAAAGCTTTTTGCAAAGTACTATTATTATTATACAGGATTTATATAGCGCCAACACTTTGCGCAGCGCTTTACAATATAAGGAAGACATTACCATCCAGCACAATTCAAGACAAGATGGTAAGGAGGGCCCTGCTCTTGCTTAACTCTGCAATATCATTTTTTTTTTAGAACTTTAATACCACTGATTTTGTATCCATTTAAAGGACGTTTTAACCTGTGCCAGGTCAAGTTCTCTTGAACCCTGCAAGTCCTACAATTTCGCTCTTGAAGTTATTTTCATGCAGGTTTCCTGCTGATGTGCAGCAACATTGAAGGGTTCTGCTGGCGTAGTCAACGCACAATGTTCTGTCTTAGGCTTTTCGTCTTAAAAGCTTGGGTCAATCCTGTATGATGTCTTTCAGGCAAGAAGCATAGATTATCTGATTCTAAAATGAAACAAAGTATATCGATTTACTGTACAGAACAGAAATGTCACATCTGCTAAATATAACAGCGTATATACAGCATGTGCTCTCAATCTTATCTTGCATCATCAGCCATATTTTTAGTCGCATTTACCTTGACATAGTTATGGATGAATGAGATAACTGAAAAGTTTCCATTTAATAATGCAACCAACATTTGTTTAGTTTGCAAACAACGTTTGGGGGTAAGCCCAGGTGGTGAAACGCGTAAGGGGCAGTGGTGTGGTAAGAGCGTTCTGGTGGTGTATATGCTGGACTTTGGATTTTATCAATATAAATTGTAATAAAGTTTGATCTTATGGACACCGATTATGTGCGGCTGATTTTGGAGGATACAACATTTGGTGTTAGTCACATTTAGAGACTCAGCTGACAAGGGAGCTGCCCGTGCACCTCTTGTCCCACCCCATTGGAAGTGGCGACAAGGGATGGAAGGACGGAGTGAGGCACAAGCGCCAGTACTCATGGCTGGCCGGTTTTCGAAGAGACGTTTGAGTGTGTTGGACCAGCTGGTGGATCTGCAGGACTGGGATGATGTACCTGCTCAGGGTACTGGTGGAGCGATGCACCAAGTGGCAGGCCAGGAGCAAAGTCAGGTTCAAGCCTAGGTCATACACAGGAAGCCGAATCTTGAAGTGCCAGATCACAGATCAGGGTCAGGAATCATAAGCCAGGGTCATACACGGGAGAGCAGAGAGCAGAGATACCAAATCAGAAGAAGGAAACAAAGTCAATGGTCACAAATCGGGTTCATTCACAGGAAATTAGGATACTGGAGCAGAGTACAGGGCACACAGGGACAAGCTGATGACCACTCAGCAAATTGATCATGGCCTGTTGTCATTTTATATAGATAGCCATGCTAATGAGTGTGCGCCCATAAGCTAACGAACGCTCATCTGTAAGCTCACCTGCGCGTGCTATTGCGCATAAACATTCCAATACATAACGGTCCACGTGCTAAAGCGCGTTTACCAGGAACTTTTAGCAAAGGATTGCATGTTTGTGTGCGTGTACATTTTTGAGCAGGAATCAGTCTGCAGGTAAGTCTCAAACAGGGTTAAACACTATGCGGTCTATTCACTAAGCTGCCGTAGGCAGCCGAGTGAATGACCGACCTAAAGCTGTTCGGCTATTCACTTCAGGCTGGTACGGCTGATTTCAGCCGTATATCGGCTGAAATCAGCCGTACATCGGTTGGCTTCGGGTTGGCTGACCATGCTCAGCATGTTCGGCCGACCCGAAGTGCAGAAGGAGTTCGACTCAGCCGATCCAACATCTGCATCGGCTGAGCCGCACCTCCGGCAGGCTACTCGCTGCTGTTCGGTCTATTCTTATAGATGCCGAACAGCAGTGAGTAAATAGCCGAATGCCGCTGAGCGGCATTCGGCTCGGCTGTTCTGCTTGGTCCCTCTGTGGTACCGAGAAGAAGAGAAAAATAGTTTAAAAAGTAGAAAAAATAAATAGAAAACGATTGTGCGGAGCTAGCAGTGACAGCTAGCTCCGCCCAATAGTTTTCTATTGTCCGTCAAAAAAAGAGAAAAAAAAAACTCTCCCGGGTGCTCTGGAAGCCTCCCGCTCACGGCCGCCCAGGAGAGAAACACTGCTTTTTCTTTTTTTTTTTCTTTATTCTGACACAGAGCCGTGTCCCGAATAGAAAAAAAAAACATTTTTGGCCATAGGAATGCATTGCTAGATTCCTATTGGCTATTTAAATTTGCAATAGCCAATAGCAAACTAGCTATTGTACCCGCCCTCTGCTGCTGTCAATCAGTAAGGGGTCCTGGGGCCGAAGCTAGCCGAAGGATCGGCCGAAGCTATGGCTAGATCCTTCGGCTGCTACGTGAATAGACCCCTAAGTGATATAAATAGACTTGTGCTAAAACCAATTCCCAAATACTCACACACATGTGCATGATCAATAAACACAATGAAGAACACCCTTCTGCTTGCTCACCGTTTACAGGTATCCCTTTTGTTCAAAAACATAGGGTGTTCTAATATGGATCTGGGAACGGCAATGACCCAAATGACCCAACTCCTTGAGATGATGCGTTTTAGGCAACATGGTTATTTTCCAGAACTCTTTATTCAACAACTTCAGTATATCCTCCAAATTCTACAGGACCGACCAATTAACCATTTTTAGCTTGATCTTCTTTAGATCAACCTTTGCTCAACCAAGCTCAGAGATTTGTGATTTTGTCACTAAAAAGTGGACTATCATATTCAGTAGACCATCTTCAATTCACCAATACTCCTCTTCCTATGATGGACTAGAAACTCAGCCACAATCTCTGTGACTTTCCAAGCCCTTTGATGTTCTTTACTTGGCTGACTCCACCTAAGACCTACTGAAAATGTCCATTGCAAA
The DNA here is from genome assembly GCF_000935625.1 of Nanorana parkeri. Classification (NCBI taxonomy): domain Eukaryota; kingdom Metazoa; phylum Chordata; class Amphibia; order Anura; family Dicroglossidae; genus Nanorana; species Nanorana parkeri. The sequence goes on from NW_017307143.1 coordinate 633,986, forward strand.
TAAAATACTACCGTTGTTTTTACCTCACAAGTTCTGAAAGTGCCTCATCTTTTCTGATCCTCTCTGTATCTCAAATAGCATTTTCAGGCTGCAGCCCAGCACAACGGACCTGTGCTTTTGTGGGTGAATCAGAGCTTTCTTGCCTTTAAATGGCAGTACTTGTGCTCACGGGTCCTTGCAGTGCCAATAGGGGTCTAGACTGCAGTGTTAGGGCACTGAACCCTAGAACACTGAGCGGTAATGCAGACAGACCTCAGAAGACTTACTGGTGGATCAAGCCTGTAGAACAGCGGAGGGCAAATGCCAACCCTCCAGCTGTGCTGAAACTACCAATACCACAATGCATCTGCCTCTGAGAGTCATGTCTGTGGCTGTCAGAGTCTTGCAATGACTACTGCAATTTGTAGTTGCACCATAGCTGGATGGCCAGAGTTTGCCTAGCCCTGCTGTAGAAATTTACAGTGAATAGCTGATTCTAGTGGATTGCCGGGATCAGCATTGTGTTTTGCTGAACTGCCTAAGGACTTTTACATCAAATCCCGATATATTGCAGCTTACCAATATGTAGACAAGATGGCTACATTAGTGTTCTTTTTCAGCCCTTTATTTTTACCTGGTAATCCGAGCAAATATACTTCTTGTCCCCAGGTGGCGACACTCACTTACTCCACTGTATCTATGGAGGGAGCCATAGTTGTCACCCCAGAAAATGTTTTTAGACTACAGAAAAGGAAAAATAATGCAGCCACCATAAGGAAGGACTGGTAAACTGCAATAAACTACATTTTGTGTTGGGTTTATATATACATTAGGTAATACTTGCAGTTAAGAACAATGTCCAAGTACAAAGTTTGCTTGAAAGAAAGCAAATAGTAACAAGGGTCACAGGTCAACCTTTAGAAGATAACCTGTAGTTCAGCCTAGGTGAGAACTATGGATCCATAGATAAGGTGGAGGACTGAGTGCAGCTAACCAGGGACAGGAAGTGTGTTATCAAAAGATTGGGAAGCTGCAATGTATATCATTTTTATTCTCCGGTTTTGGTTCAACTTTGTGGCAGACTGTCTTTGGTAGCTTGTTTGCTCCTTTTTAATATGCTTATAAAAGAAAGTTATTTCAAGTGAACAAATGTAGTAATTTTTACAGCAATAGACACAAGAACAGATGGCTGGGAGGTCAGGGGGCGTACAGAAGAAACATTAATAAAACACTGAGCTCAAGCATAACATCTCAGTGCACTTCTTTACCAACAGTACAAAAGGAAACATTTCTTTTTCTTCCACATTCCAGTTTGGCTTCTGTTATCTTCTGCGTCTGCCTCTAGGATGCTTTTATGGAAATTTCCCTTATGCAGGATAGTTTAATTAACTGTATAAATAGAATGCTTGAGCATGGATCTATTAATTAATTTTTGGGGGATTTTCAGAGAACCTTACGTAATTTTGTTAAATCAATGAACATGTCTCTTAGAAGTGTATTTAAGAGCCGTTCAGAATGCTTCTTTTTAACTCCTTTTCCATTTGATTTGAAAGAAAATGTAGACTAGGGCGCATCGGACAATGTTTTAGAAGGGGTGCCACCAACAATATTACAGTCAGAGAGACAAATTGGTCTACACAACTGTATATAAAAGGTGTCCTCCACCCTCCAGCATCTTTCTCTTCCTGATGCCAGGCACTTGGCATCTGGAACATTGCATGTTGCATGTCCATGAAATCCTCAAGTTGCAGATATCAGGGCTGCTTGTGATGTCATATACATTCCTAAGGGCCCTTGTTCCATTACATAAACTGTCTCCTGGTCTCTGCTCTTAAATACACATGGAAAGGAACCTGGTTTCTCACTTCTGTTACTGTATCACCTGCCCAATTCCTTAGCCTTTTTTACAGATTTTTTTCTTTGCCTTACCTTTTACTAATTACCTTATTTACAGCTGCCACCAGTGGGGCATGTCCAAGCCCTGAGACTAACGGTGTATCCAAAGCCAAAATATACTGCACCTCACTGTGGAAAGATTTGCTCTCACTTTCCGTTGACTACTGGGCAGGAAATACAGGCTTCTAGTCTTCCCCTGAAAAAAAAGCATTTCAGTCACCTACTGTACTGGTTTGTTAGCCTCAGAGTGCTTCACAGGTCCAGAGCCATGTTGTACCCTCTGGTGGTCCCTGAAGACTAATTCTGTGAGTAAGCCCAGGCATGGGGCAAAGATATACTGTAATGTGACCTTTTAGCATTGGGGCTTGCATTATAGCACTTTCTAGACTTGTGGGTACTGTTTAAGTTAGCGGCAACGCACTCTCCACGATTATAGAGCAGTGGTACAACCTCTGATGTACCGAGTCTCTAGTGTCTCACTTTGAGGTAGATATCTTTGGAAAAGGTATCTATGCTATAAGCTCTGCATGCAGTGCTTTTCAGACCTGTGGGTACTGTGCCAGTTAGCTGTAAAGCATTCTTTATCTTTGGAGCAGTGGTACAACCTCTGGTGTACCCCGGTCTTTAGGGTCTTTCTGGTATTCCCACTATAAGCTCTGCATCCGGTTCTTTTTAGATCTGTGTGCGCTGGTCAGTTAGTCACAGATCATTACCCACATTTAAGAGCAGTAGTACAGCCTTTGGAGTAACCCAACCTCCGATATTTTCTTGTAAAAAGTTCTCGGGAAGTAATGAAGACATCTTAATATGTGACCTCTTGACACTGCATTCCACGTTGTGGTCCCCCTAGACCCGTGAGCCCATTGACCAAAAGAGCGCTCTCGTTATTTGGAGCAGGGGTACTACTTTACCCAGTCTCTGATAATAACTTGCATTGTCTGATGCAAATGTATATGTCTTTGGACATTCAACTGTGTCATGGCATCTCCCAGTCCTTCTACTGTCACTGTTAGTGGCAGAGAGCTGTTTCCGAACCCAGAGTCATGACACAATTCCTGTGTGTCCAAATTTCTGTACACTGACTCTATCGCTAGATATCTGTTATGGTTAACACATTTTGATATGGGGCCTTTGTTAACTGGATATTGCTTAGGTACTAAAATATTACACTGTAACCTACTATCCAGGCATAGAACAGAGGCTCCTCTTTTGAGTGTGATCCTGTCTCTTCCACTCATTTAATGAGCAGAGTTGCGATGCAGGAACAGCGGGAATTCCCTTGCGCCATTAGATTGCATTAAACTTTCTTGATGTTTTTTTTTTCCTAAGGTAACACCATTAGCCCATGAGACTTTGCTGTTCACTCTCTTTACTGCTTTCTGGAGGAAAACTTTGTGCTGCTGCTTCTAATTAGATGAACCATGTGGATTCTTTGGTCTCCCGCCTGATTCACAGCCTGCTTCCAGTGACTTTGTCATCTCTGGCCAAAAAATTCTGGGACCCCTATTTACATAGGTTCTTTCTTGTAATTAGCTGCTTTGGCTTCACTACCTGAGCCTGCTGCATGGTCGATAGACATCTCCTGACTTGAACTGGGGATTTGGGTCTGTTACAAGACTGACTATTAAATCCACATTAGTGCTTCTAGCTTCTCCATCATGGAATGCTTCATAGATTCTCACTGAGATGTTTCACTATCTTAGTTTACTGAAGTTTCCTGTTATACTTAATGTCATCTCTTCTCTTGAGTATTACAACTACTATCATATTATCCCCCTATGGAAATGTATGTGAACTCCATCAACATACCTCCCTTTCGCAATGTCCCTCAACATTTGTTTATTTTCTGAACCTGAGTTGCAGACTCTTAATTTTGGACTACGCAGAACTGATAGCCCTCGTTCTAACAGATCTAATTTTCTCATGCTGGTTCCTCAAAAGGATATAATTATTCCCTCCCTCCCCTTCATCTAGAAACATTTATTGTCTTTACGTATGAGTCAGTCTTTACATTGACTTCCCTTGCACTTTAAATGAGTGTGCATGACCCTTCTTTCTAGAAGCATTCTAAGACTTCCACTATCTCTGCTGAAGTCTGTTTCCTTACGCCAGACAACATTAGTGGTCTCACTAGTGGTGGTATACTTTATTCCATGCAGGACTCACACTTTTGTTTCTGGATTCCTTCAGTTGAACTTCACTCCTTATGCTGTGGGGGTTCTGATCCCTAATACAACATCCTTTTCTCCCGCTCAAGGAAATATCCATTTTGTTAGTTCTGTGGTTCCCTTGAAGATCCCCAGACACAGCACTCTGTTACCTAAATACCATGTTTCCCTAGCTGGTAATCTGTTTGTCCAGAGGTCCTCATGAGACCTCTGAGTTGGCATGAGTTGGGAGGTCTCCTTCTCATCCCTTTACTCTGAGGTCCCTGTATGTCTATTGCATTACAATCTGTCTGTGGAGGTTCTCATTCTTCCAGGTCATGGTATATCTGTAAAAAATAAGTTGAGGCAACTGGAATTACAGTTATTTTCTTGAAGACGTTTCACTGGTCACCCAACCAGCTTTCCCAATTCAGAATGACTTGTACAAAAAATTATCTGGGAATAAATATGGCGAATGTTACTCCAATCCACATAATCTGTTAGTCACAATCAGGTGTTGATAGCATTTGCATAATTGGAGTCTAGGAGGTGTTATTAACCTGGCCAGAGAGAGGTGTTAAAACAGCATTGAATGTGGCAGACAATAGATGTCTCCCACAGGGGTTTTTCAGGGGTTGGGCTTGGCCCCGTTAGTTCCAGTGAAGGGAACTCTTAAGGCATCAGCACACCAAGACATTTTGGACAATTTCATACTCCCAACTTTGTTGGAACAGTTTGGGGATGGCCCCTTCCTGTTCCAACATGACTGCACACTGGTGCATAAAGCAAGGTCCATAAAGACATGGATGAGTGAGTTTGGGGTGGAGGAACTTGACTGGCCTGCACAGAGTCCTGACCTCAACCCGATAGAACACCTTTGGGATGAATTAGAGTGGAGACTGCGAGCCAGGCCTTCTCGTCCAACATCAATACCTGAACATTCCCACTCCTAAACCTTGTGGTATTGAACCCTATGAACTAAGACTGGGATGCCATTAAAGTTCATGTGCATGTAAAGGCAGGCATCCCAATACTATGTCAACTGGTCTTCCTCTGTCTAAGTTACTACTCACTCATTCTGGATGCCCCTTACTCTGCATTAAAAAGTTAAGAGCACTCTGCTAAACCCCCAGCTGTTCAATGGTTGAAATTTGGTGGAGACATACTTTGTCAGATATTCCCTCCCTGAGGTCAAGGATTATGTATCCTAGGCTCCAGCCTTTATCCTCTCAAATAACAATCTCCCCTTTGCGGTGTTCCCTGTCCTGAAACACCAAATTCATTATTGGTACCTTTCCTTATAGTAGCAATCTGAATATTTCTTCTCTATTGATATCTGGCTTTTCAGCATTCCTTTAGATACTCTTCTAGATTTTCACATCTGTGGGATCCCTTAATGACTGTTTCCCACCCCTCAGTTGGATCACTATTGGACGCTTCACAGTTATTAATTAGTATATCACTGTGTCTCCCAATGGATGATAAATAAAATAAGATTTTTTTTTACTTACTGTAAAATCTTTATCTTAGAGTCCATTAAGGAAGACCAGCCCCACACCACTATGTCTTAGCCCTATGCAATGCTTGTTCACAAAACGGTTAATAGTGGGGTTATAGTGGGCTGGCCATTAACAATTTTTCTTTTTGCTAGTGATCACCTCCGGAAGGCAGCTGCATAACCCCCAACAATTCTATACTTTACTATATCCCTGTGTCACTCAATGGACTCCAAGAAACCCTTTCCCACTCTATTCAAAACTATGAAAAGAATAATTTAGCTTCAGGGCCGGTGCTAGGATTCTTGACTACACAGGCAAGGTGCATTTTTTATAGTGTTTTGTAATCTGTTTAATTAGTGCAAACAATACCTGTTGCCAAATTTGTACAGTGATAGACAGAAGGACAGATGGCTGGGTGGTCAGGATGTGTAAGAAAGCAACATTACTAAAATCCTATGGTCAAGAGTTCCAACCATAACATCTCATTGCACTTCTTTACCAACAGTGTACTGGCAGAAAAGAATAAAACATTTATTTTTCCTCCACATCCCATTTTGGCTTCTGTTATCTTGGGTTTCAGCCTCTGGGAGGCTATTATGGAAATTCCCCTTATGTGGGATAGTTTAATTAACTGTATAAATAGAATGCTTGAGCGTGGATATTTTAATTGAACATTTCCCTTAGAATCCTATTTATGAGCTGTTGAAGATGCTTTTGTTCAATGTCCTCTCTTTGTCTTGAAAGAAAACATAAACTGGGTCCAGCAGACAACGTTTTTGAAGGGGGTGACACCAAGATTATTACAGTCACAGATAGGCAAATTGTGCTTGTCAGCTATGTACACAGGGTGTCCTCCACCCCCTTAGCACCTTCCTCTTCCTGATGCCAGGCACTTGGCATCTGAAATATCATAGATGTTCCTGCATGTCCATGGCATCACTGAGTTGCAGATATCAGGACTGCTTGTGCTCTTTGTGCTCTCATTTCTACTCCTAAGTGCCTTGTTTCCAGTGCTACTCCTGTTACTCCTGGATTAGTTAAATTACCTCCTGGCCCCTGTTCCTGGATATGACATGGAATCAAACCTGGAATCAATTCTAAAGTTCCTCCTGTTACTTTATCATCTGGCCGGTCCCTTGGCCTGCTCACAGACCTTTCCTTTGCCTCATCTCTTTACCCTATTTACAAATGTCAAAAACATTCACTTTATGTCATAGGGCCTGAGACACACACAGCCCTTGTGACATTTATCTAAAGCCTAAATGTATTTATTTATTTATTATTGGTATTTATATAGCGCCAACAATTTACGCAGCTTTACGCAGCAGTGCAACTTTACATAGTTGCACATTCACATCAGTCCCTACCCTCAAGAAACTTACAAACTAAGGTCCCTATCTCACATGCATGCATGTCTTTGGAGTGTGGGAGGAAACCGGAGTACCCAGAGGAAACCCTCGCAAGCACAGGGATGTAACGCTCCTAGTTCGGTTTTCAGGATCCCAACAGCGGAGTCATGTAACATCAACGGAACAATATACGCCTCAGAATCTTGTATAGGGATTATAGGCTATTCAGTTTGAATTCCAGGCGGCTCTCTCAGACTTAGTTACGGAGAGTTAGGAATTGCTAACATCATATACCTTATTCCTAATTAATGGGGAAATTCTAACAAACGTAGCACAACATCCTCTGGAGGGTTGTTGTGGTATTGCAAGAAGCAGCACTATAGTTACAAGTGGGAGTGAGTTCAGGTGAGTATCAAATGCAGGTATGCCACAGTATTCATGTAATCAGCAGTTCACCGGCTAGTATTTTAGTGATGGTAGTGCAGGTATCACAAAGTGTTCAAGTAATCAGCAGTTCACAGACTAGTATAGTAGCTATGGTTATGAAGGTATCACACAGTGTTCAGTTAATCTGCAGTTCACAGATTTGCATAATACTCGGTCATATCAGATAGTCACTATGTCTGAAGATACTTGCGGTTTGGATGAACGTCTTTATGAGCCTGCAGTGGGGGAGCCGGTCTGTGAGGAAGGTGGATAAGTCCAAGTATCAAGTAGGTTCCCCAGAAGGTAGTAGCTTCGGGTGAAATGGAGCTAGCAGGGCACACACTCCATTAGTGGAACGCCGTGCTCAGCTCCTTCCCCGCATATAACGGGTTTGCAATTAGAGAGGCAGAGCCAAGTGACAGCTATGAGGCACGCTGCGTTCCACTCTGGAGCGCAAGCCGCGATTGTCGTCATGGTAGCATAGACGCTACGCTCCAGGTGGGACGCAATATGCCGAACATATTGCAAGGGAGAACATGCATACTCCTTGCAGATAGTGACCTGGCCAGGATTTGAACCAAGGACCCCCAGTTCCGCAAGGCAGAAGCGCTAACCACTACGCCACTGTGCTGCTAAATGTGCTGTGCCTCACTTTGGAAGGATTTCCTCACATTCCCTGTTGTGTCTACAGGACAAGAAATGAAGGGAAATCCCCCCACAGGTTGTAGAAAAGAAACTGATAGAAGTTTTAACTATTCCCTACTAGATATACACTAAGATGTGATAAGATATTATGTAGGGTAGGACAAGCCTGGAGAAAATAAACATAGGGACTACATGACTAGGGTGTAGAATGGTCTCCAGGGAAGAGTTAATAGTGCAGACACAGCAGACCTTACCTGATTGAAGGTAAAGGGTCAGGTACCCAGATAGCAAGGATAACTTGCCACAAACTTGTGTCGGGGTTAAATTGTAATTTTGTTAACTTGCTGCACACATTCCTGGCAAGTTGTAGACTTACAGAACACTCGCAGCACAAGTTCTAGTTGACACTTTTTGAATTTGTAGCAAATTTGCTTGGCAAGTCTACAGCAAGAGTCCTGCAGGTCTTAGCAAGAGCTCTGCAAGCTCGCTGGTCTGGAGACTTGCGATGCAGACTTGCTGTAATTGTGCAACAAAATGGTGAAGCTTGGCAAGTCTGCAATAGTTTAGCAAGTCATTTTCAAACTTGGAGCTCAATTGCTTGCTATCTGGGTAGTAGGGAGGGAGTTCCTTTTGGAAGCTCGACGAGGGAAGAAGGCCGTCCCACCTGCCCTCCCTTGTTCAATGTTTGACAATGTATTGGGATATACATGTGATTGTAACGACGGCTTGGTGGGTTAGGGCAGTGGCCTAAAAATCGCCATAGCGACCCAGATGGCCGCTATGGGGCCCGAGGCTTAAGGGGGCCCGGCCAGGACATCCTCCTGGTGCTGTGCGTGCCGCCTGGGTCGCTAGGGCATCTAAGGCAGCTGGCTATCACTGGCGGGTGTGAGGATGAACGTGACGCTGTTAGATCAGTGACAATCTGTCAGTGATATGTGCAGCAGCACATTCCTCCTCACAGCCACTGCTGAGTCAGTGACAGCCAGCAGCGGAGGAGGAGGAGGCTGGGCCCGGCGTCAGCAGTGGAGGAGGAGGCGGGGCCTGATGACAGAAGAGGAGGTGGGGCCCGGCAACAGAAGAGGAGACAGGTAAGAGGTGTGCAGCGGTGTAACCAGCCCACCTGAGACCCTGCAGAGCCCACCATAGAGAGTCTATGGTGGGCTCTACAGGATCACCCTTAGGTGGGCTATGTGGGATATCAGGTGGACTCTGCAAGGGGCGTAACTAGAAATCACAGGGCCCCATACAAAATGTTGCCCCCCCCATTGGTGTCAGTTGTTTATTGGGGCTCGGTCCCTTGGAAAGTCAGAATTACTCAATTGTGGAGCTGTCTTTGAGCCGGTTGGGGTACGACTGCGAATATGAATGGATTTTTAGTAAAGCCTTCTTTTGGCTAGTGGAACCCAAAGACCATTTCTCATAACCAACAGTCGGTT
>NW_017307143.1:643413-651436 GCF_000935625.1 Nanorana parkeri
TATTTATTTATTTTTTTGGTTATTGTTAATTGGTACTGTTGGTATGTGGTTAAATAAAGGGCTACTGTGGCCGTTTAAACCAATGTTGAGCAGTCTGTGTGTTTATTGGCAATTGTATTAAAGGGACAGAGTTAACAAATCCATCAGTCAAGAGCAGGCACCCTAGGATGCCTGCTTCAAAGTTGAAGGATTCGTTAACCAAGCCCATGTTGTGTACAGAATCTCTCTAATGTAAAAAAAAAAAAAAAGAAATAATTTGTACATTTACTAATGGAGACTTCAGAAATCCCTCGCAATGCGTCTCAGCCTCATTTCTCTTTAACACTGTAGCAGCCCCATGCTTCAAAATACTGAGACCTGACTTTTTAAAAATCCCCAACGAGCTCCGTGAAAACGGAGAGACAAACAGATGTCAGCTATAGATAGCCCTCTGGAGGCTCTCTACCTGGCACACAAATGGGTAAAATATACCTCTGCTCTGCTGCCGGAAAATGAATTATTTTTTCAGTAGCAGCCAATGTGCAAGTGGCGGGGAATTATCCTTCGGAGTATACAGAGGAATAAAAAGCGCTTACAATATTTCTAGATTTAATCAGCCACTCACTCTAAACAACAAATGCTAGCATGCAGCCTTCTGTCAGCCGCAGCCCTGGGAAGAAGCTTTCAATTACAAAGCGAAATACAGAAAGAGCTATATTAAAGAGCACCAGTAGTTTTGAGGGAAAACAATACGCAAAGGAATTGTTTAGGTAAGGTAATATTTGCCCTTTTAAGTTATTTTTTCAAGGTTTTTGGCATTAAAAGAAAGCTGTTGTCGGAGTGTAGCACCTTCTTTACCTCCAGAGGCATTTGAGGAAGCCCAGAGGCAGAGCGGGGCAGCATTTCATCTCAGGGGTAAGTCTTTGGCTGGTTGTAAGGTGCGAATTTAAGTTGGGCTATGGTCATTTTAAGGTGTTTTAAACATTTTATTCTGCAATGTTACTCACAAGGAGAGATAAATAAGGGCTGCAGACACCCAGAACGCAGTACAGACTCCAGACACTGTATCCACTTTCCAGCTATTCATTGCAAAGAGCCATTAAGTCGAAACCAGCATCACTGTATATAGCAGAATCTCAGCTGGTTAGAAGTCTTCTCCATTTCTCTTCCCAAGAAAGTTACCAGGCCCGTGCAAGGATGCAGCTTCTACCTATGTCTCCTTCTAGCAAAGTCACTCACCCAGCACTCTATCTTGGCTTAGCTTCCCCTTCTACAGGCATAACAACTTCAAGCCCAACTCAAGGCCTTCATTTCTGACTACATGCAGGACTTCCCAACAGCAACACGCACCGAGTACAGATGAGTCAATTACAAGGTCATCCCACATATTTATACTCTCTCCCAACATGCATCACTGGCAAGGAGCCTCCTAGTCCGGGAAAAGAAGAGTAATTCCCAAGGTCATCCCCAAATATTGATGCTCTCACCCAGCATGCATCACTGGTAAGGAACCTCCTAGTCTGGGAGGGAAGAAGAGTCACTCCCAAGGTCATGCCCAAATATTTATGCTCTCCCCCAGCATGCATCACTGGCAAGGTGCCTCCTAGTCCGGGAAAGAAGAGTCGCTCCCAAGGTAATCTGAAAATATTTATGCCCTCCCCCAGCATGCATCACTGGCAAGAAGCCTCCGTGTCCGGGGAAGAAAAGTCACTCCCGAGGTCATCCCCACATATTTATGCTCTCCCCCAGCATGCATTACTGGCAAGGAATTTCCTTGTCTGGGGGATGAAGAGTCATTCCCAAGGTCACATCCAAATATACAGTATACGCTCTTCCCCAGAAAGCAACACTGCCAAGGAACCTCCTAGTGGTTGGCCAGGGAGACACAAATATGCATAACCCAACATTACTGGATCATTATTGGATCTTTTTACTCTATTGCCAGGGTCACATCCCAGCAGCAGGCAGAAGCAAACAATAACACTGAGCTTAGGGGAGACAAAAGGTGTACAGCACTCTCAAATTATCTTAGGCCTTTACTGCCCAGCAGAGCTATATTTTTTGTCACCCCATTTAGGGCAAGTTGGCCACAAGAGAAATATTCAAACTATCATTGATTAGCTCTTCTTCAGAGAATGCAAGTCATGTTAATACTTTGGATTTGGTATTCTGTCTCTGATCTAGAACGAGTATAGAACAAATCTTGTATCTCATTTTCATTCACAGTATGCTTATTTTGGACTAGTGATTCAGAAGTATTAAAAGCAGACACAACCAGATGACTAACATTTTAGGAAGGGGCCTTACAAATGGCATCCCAAATATCTTTCTTATGACAGGTGTATTTTAAAGAGACACTGTCACCTTGCTCGCCCCAACACCACACTCTGCCTGCCTAAGAATGTCCACTCCTCCAGACTGATGTCCATCCATCAAGGCACTTTGATATTTGCATAACTCCTCCCAAGGGCCTGCCCACTGCTTGCATCAGGGCTGAAGGCTCTTGAGGGCTCTTGAGGAGTAGTGAGGCAGGGTGCGGTGATGTTTTCAGGAAGCTATGTACAGCACCATGCCAACCCCACCCCCCAGCCATGATCTGCCTGCATTGCATATTGATAAGGGGAAAAATGATGAACCAGGGAAGGCAAAATATAAGCAAATTAAACTTCATCTTTAAGACTTTTGTGTGGGCTCTTAATGTAATTATATTTCATTAATGCATTTGATAGTCCCCCAGTGTTGTACCCATTTTCCTCTTTCTTTGTGTTTACTGCAGCGAATATTTGATGAATATTCATTCCCTGAACACTCAAAGAATAGTGAATTAATATGAATGACATCGCAGCATTGTGTGCGTAAAAAAGATCATCAATGACAATTTTTTAGAAAGTCAATCTCTGCAGACAATCATCTTTGTTAAATGTTCTCATTGTTTGGCACAGAGGGCAGGAACAGATATCTGCTACAATGCAAAATGACAATGATTGGAAAGAACAACCCGCTGTCTCAAAATCGGATCAGATAAAACGATCATAAAATGTGTTTCCGTCATTCTCTCCCTTACTCACTTTGGCAAAGATTATTCCTTGAATATTCACAATCAAATCTTTGCTGAATGTTCCCAATAATCAAGCCTAGTCCCTCACCCCCTAATTTTGACACATAGTTATTATTTTGGGGTATGTATTGATTTAGTTAAACATGGTCATGATTGTTGCATGAACCAAACTATAAATGTGGATGACACTGTGTGGTGTCTCCCAGGGCCATCCTTATAATGAAGCAGCCTGAGGTAAGGGCATTCCGTGATGACATTGCGCATGCACGATGACGTCATCATGCATGCATGGCCATTAGGGTGATACCTTCCGGTGGCCATCTCGGCGATGGACGCCGGCAGAGAGAGGATGGAACGTTCACCAGGCGGGATAAGGTATGCCATCGGGTCCCCTCCTCTCTCCTGTCCATGACCAAGTGCCCCAACTTTTCAGAGGGGGTGACACCAAAATGACTGTCAGTCATTTTGGTGTCACCCCTCCAATGGTGTTGCCCGGGTGCGTACCGCACCCCCGCACCCCACGCACCCCCCTTGTGACGCCACGGGCCTGAGGCTGTTGCATCTCTTTGGGTCACGTGGGTCAGAGTGTCCCAGGTTGCTAAGTGCGGGGTAGGAGGATGTGTAAGCTGGAGCGTATTTACCGTGAGGCAAACAAGGCGTTTGCCTGGAGCGGCACTGTGCAGGGAGGCAGCATTTTTAACCCCCCTGCAAAGGGAGGCAGGAGGCGGTTGCACAAATTCAGGCAGCCTTGGCTGCCTAATCAGGTGGCTACTGGTGGGGCCTGGCAGCGAGGTGGTGGGTAAAAGAGGAGGCGGAGGCAGCCCACCTTAGAGTCTCTGTGCAGGGTCCATACTGGGCTGTGCAAGGTCTATGGTGTGCTCTGCGGGGTCTTTGGTGGGGTTTGCAGTGGCTCAGGTGGGCTATGCAAGGTCTTTGGTGGGTTGTGCAGGGTCTTTTGTGGTCTCAGCCTGAGACCCTGCAGAGCCCACCTGAGATCCTTTACAGCCCACCTGAGACTCCAACTTCCCTGCTACGCTAATAGCGCAACCTGTCAGAAGCTGTATCCAGCGACTGACAGGTTACACAAAATGTCTTGAACAGGAAGGGGTGGGACAAATTTAGATGGGGAGTGCCGAGTTTCATCTTGCCTAGGGCAGCACGAAACCTAAATACACTGCTGTGTGTGTAAGTGCCATACACATCTCCCCTCCCAGCTCTTAGCTACCTGGGATGCTCACACCGGCATCCTGCCTAGCTCCTGGCAACCAGTGAAACAAGTGAGTTGGTTGGGACGCCGGTCACTGGGAGTGGCCAATTCTTCTCTGTGTTGACCCAGCTCCTCCACCCCTCCTTTCACTTCCCTACATAACCTTTTTATTTAGCTGCCTGGGGAGTAGTGAAAGGTAATACTATAGAGCAGGGGTGGGACAAATCCAGCTCTCTAGCTGTTGTGGAATTACAAGTCCAATGAGGCATTGCAAGACTGACAGTACCAGGCATGACTCCCAGAGGCATGCTGGGATTTGTAGCTAAAGCCCAGCTAGGGGCTGCAGTTGCCCACCCCTGCTATAGAGTATCACTTGAGTGACAGCTCTGAGTCTGCTAGGGCTGCCAATATCACATCCAAGATGGCGGCACCCAGCAGCAGTCTCAGGGCTTTTGGATGTCTACACAAGAGAGACATTTCTAGGTCCATAACATGCCCAAAATATGTCACATACACATATAATCTTATGAAAAGTTTGTTGTTGAAATGAAGGGTCGGGTGACAGGGTCTCTTTAAACAGCACTAAATTTGGCCGTCCAGAGCCACTAAAATAAAAAACTAGTTTAGCCCTCTGGTGGCTTATAATGCTTTAAGAGCCCCGGTGTTATTCCCATGAAATAACACGGCCCTGAATGCATTTAGACCTTATCTGCCCCAGGTACACAAGCTTTTTCATTGTCTGTATTATGATCTATAATTTGGTCGCCAAAATGATTTTCCTTATCTAGCTACATCTAAAACATTTCCAGACATAGAGGAATCTTGTAGGAGTTGATAAAGGCTATTTTGGGTGTGTTGGAGTCACACACAGAATGCAATCTGATATTACGGGGAGTGCTGTGAAAACCGTAGTCATTTACCACAAATTACTACTGACTTTTCAGAGCTGAAAGGAAACGACTTATAATGATCAGTAAATACGCGCGGTTTGCTATTACCGTTCATTTTAGCTAAAAATAGTGCTTGACATTTTGGATTTTTTTCAAGGTGATCTTTGCTCTCCCCCACCCCCTCTTATTATTATCTTGCGTGGAAGAAAACACAAAATTCCCCTTTTACTTACTTATTTCATGTGTTGTTACAGGCTTGCGTCTTCTCTCTACCTCTGTTTACAGGAGGTGGTGTTGTTCTTCTTCCTATTGGCAGTCCAGTATGGGGTCCTCTTAGGATACAGAAGAGAAGCCTCAATAGGGGACTGTTGGGGACTGGCTGATGGGGGCTAATCTGCAATGCTGGATTACAGATCCCCTGCACCCTGGAAATGATGCTGGAGGACTTAGATTCCTTAAGTTAAAACTACCCTTTTAGAAGAGCTACCCCCACACTGCAAGGGTTAGCTGCTCGTTTTGCCTAGGAGATTCTGTCAAGCAGCTTTACCTACCTAATCCCCACAGTCAGTGCACGCCTCATCCCTTCTACCCTCTGGTTCATAGACTGTCCCTGGACGTCCTAGCACATGGTCTTCCCTCCAGAGTTTTCACCCTGAGAAGATGCATCTGTAACCACCAGTCTAGGCCTTGGCCTAAGGGCCTAGGGAAGTTGTATCCTGGGAGGTATCCCTTAGTTATTGGCTGCCATAGAGTGCTACAGGCCTTGAGGAAACAGAGCTGCAGTTGTCCCTTACATGGAGGTGGTGAGAGACTGGCTGTGTTGGAGAAATCACACAGGAACCTTCCCATTGCTGTCCTACCTTGAATGTTAAAACTGAGCACACACTGGAGCCTCAGTTGCAAGGAGCCAATTTTCAAGTTATGAATCCAGCCAGTAAAGCCCTGTGAGAGAGGGACCCAGAAAGCTATAAGCTTATAGAGACAACCAAATAACTTTTTTTTGATTTAACCCTACAGGTATCCTGTGCTCCTTTCATCGCCCTTCCCTCTTCATCATGTACGTGCTATTGAAATATCTTAAAATTTACTCAAAGTGATTGGCACCCATCATTCATACCACCCAGTGACCCAAGTGACATAGCTGGTACATTTGGAATGTCACTATTGGTCACAAAGAAGCCTGCATAGGCTGGTCCTTAGCTATGTGCTGGAGGGGGGACCACAAATAGTGCTACCAGGGCTATGTGTCCTGCATTAGACATCATGGCATCAGCAGGGTTCCGAATGCCAGAGCAGAGGGGGGAAGAGTCTGTCAGCCCTGGTCTTGGAGCCTGCAGCATTGGGGATCAGGTATGTAAAAGTGCTTTATGGAATCCCCATAGACAAAAATGTTAACCCTTGGAATGTGGGGGTAGCTACACTACAAGGGTAGTTTTTTTATACCAGGAGATAAGGGGTATTACACCCAATCTTCTAAGACAGGGCAAACTCCTACACTGGATAATTTAAAGAATAACTCTGGGAATTTAAAAAAAACTTACCCTTGCATTTGGGCTATCCTTGTATTTCGAGAGTTAACTGCGCATTTTTGTCTAGAGGGGCATCAAATAAACCAGATATACCGACCCTTGGTCTCTCCAGGCTGCTAGACCGGTCCCTGAAGCCTCTTCTCCCTTCTGGTTCCAGCTGTCTAAGGACCACTGAGGTCATCCTGTCTAATGCAGGTCTTGAGGACACTGAGAGACATTCCACATGAGTGAGTACCAGCCACCATGGAACAGAGAATCAGGTGAGTATATCTATATCTGTATTTTTTTTAGACAAATCGAGCATGTAACCCTTGCCGTGCAGAGGTAGTCCCATTGCAAGGGCAAGGTTTTTACATTTCCAGAATTCTTAAAAGTATATATCAAGTCAAAAGTTTTTCTTAGTTTGGATGGAGTGGGGATGGTCTAGAACCAATAAGGTTTTAATTTATCTCCAGGGCTAGGATAGGGATAATTACCTTCACTTCCTGTCCTGTAGACAATGTTTTACCAGACATGTAGTGAGGGTTGCTCTTCAACAGCAGCAAAGAAAGAAATAATAATGCTTTTCTATTGGACAGTAGAGGAAGTCTCGAACCCCTGTCAGAATTGTTTAAATTCTGTCCCTGCTGCAGATTTACCTTCACTTCCTGTTTGGTAATACCATTGTCACCGGAACAGGAAGTAAGGGGAAATCTCCCCAAAGGAGCCCCAGTTAGAAACAGACATAGGACTGAATCCTTTCGCCACTCTATCCAATACAAGAAATAAACGGTTATTCACAAAGCTGCTGAAGGCAGCCGGGTGAATAACCGAGCGGAAGTGAACAGATCTGAATGACGTTCGGCTATTCACTCCGACTCAGTACGGATGATGTCAGCCGTACATCGGCTGAAATCAGCCATACATTGGCTGCCTTCGGTCAGCCGAACATGCTTTGCAGAAGTGCAGAGGGAGTTCGACTCAGCCGATCCAACATCTGGATCGGCTGAGCCAAAGCGCCGGCAGCTCACTTGCTGCTGTTCTCCCCTATTCTCATAGGGGCCAAACGGCAGTGAGTGAATAGTCGAATGCCGCCATGCGACATTCGGCTCGGCACCAAATCAGTGAAAAGAGTGGGGGAAAAAAAAGGTTGAAACATTTTTTTTAAAATTTAAACAAATAGTAAAATTGAAAAATAAATAAATATATTTTAAAAAAGAAAAACATAATAAAAAAAAGAAAAACAATTGGGCGCAGCTAGCAGTGACAGCTAGCTCTGCCCAACTATTTCCTGTTGGCCGGGACCTTCTAGAGTCTTCTAGCAGGTCCCGGCCAATGAATAACAACTGGGCGGAGCCGCCCGTGGCGTTACGGCCGGCTC
>NW_017307143.1:651449-673135 GCF_000935625.1 Nanorana parkeri
GGCTCCGCCCAGTTGTTAGTGTTTAATGACAGATCAGCGTCCCCAGGTCATTTGGAGACGCTGATCTGTCATTACAACTGGGCGGAGCGAGCCGTGAGATCACCAAAGATAAAAAGTGCCCCTTTGGGCCACATTAGCCCTAATTCTAGGGGGTTCCACCAAGAGGAAGAAAAGTCAAAAATATATTTGACTTTATATAAATACAGATTCTTTAGATTGTAGAAGTTTGAAAGGTGAATTCAAGTAGAGTGTCTTCCCGCAGGATACAAATCTGTCTTATAATTTATACCTCATGACAATGATGCCATCTCATATTGTGCAATATACATTTTTTTACATTCTTTTTTGGGTGAAATATTGGGTGCTCAGAATATTTTGTGGCCACTGTAAGCATGATTTTTGTTTCCCAATAAAAATACAAATAAAAGATAAATAGCTGATCATAAAGCAGAATTATACTACTCTTATATGAATGAATTCCACCATATAAAGAAGAGAATGGAATGCACCAACATCCTAAACAAGTCCCTGTAGGTAAAACGCAATGGTGATGTCATCTTTATGTACTAAAAATGGGGACAGAAGAGAGGGGTGTGATCCGGATGGTGTGCAGTGTATGGCTGCGTGTGGATGCTGGGTGTAGCGTCTGGATGTGTTCGATCAGTGTGGACATATGCGCCGAATAGATAGCGTGTGAGTGGGAGGGGAATCTGGAATGAGGCACAAGGTGTCCGGCAGTGGTTCACAGGTGAGAGTGGTCTGACTGCAACGCTCGAGGGCACGAGAGGTAAGCCCGAGACAACGAGCGGTGGCACAAAGAGAGGAGAAAATTGTTGTAGGCGGTTGCCAGGAGATGGACGCTGCAGGCGAGAGAGACGGGAGGGCCGGTGGGAGTGGTGTAGCTCCATCGCTCGGGGGCGCGAGCAGGACGCCCGAGACCACAAGCGCTGAGTCCAGGGGAGAGAGCAAGTCTTCATTCAGGCCATGGGGGACAGTGTATAATTTATAAATCCAATACGTTTCTTGTTTGCACAGGAGGTGGAATCTTACTGAAGGGTGGAGTTTGGCGGGGATCTGCTCAATGGCAAAAACTTTTAGGTGCTCTGTAGACATGTGCACTGCCAAAAAATTCGTTTAGTTTCGTTTCGTTTTAAATTTGTGTTATTTCGTTTTTCATGATACGGGTGTGAAAGTCAATTCGGATTCGGAATTCGGATTCGGACGAAATTCGGTAGCGTTAGTACGAACGTTCGTTTTGTTTTCTGTTCTTATTCATTTCTTATTCGTTTCGTTCGTTCGTTTGCAGCAAAAGTGACATTTGAGGGGGAAAAAATATTTTTCTCCTTCTCTAATGTCACTTTGCTCCAACGAACGAAACGAATAAGAAACGAATAAGAACAGAAAACGAAACGAACGTTCGTACGAACGCTACCGAATTTCGGAAATGGAAATTCGGATTCGTTTGCATTCGTTATGTCTGTAATTCGGAATTCGGATACATCCGAATGTCCGAATTTCCGAAAATTCGTCCGAATTTCGATTCGGAACGAAACGAATCGCACATGTCTAGTGCTCTGTATTTTTGTGGTGTTTCAGGAGGAAGTGGCATGGGACGCTATACTCAGTGCACCCCTTTTCGATGAACCTCCTGTGCTCCCCTATGCGTTTGTGGAGGGTTTGGATGGTGCGGGCTATGTAAAGGAGGTTGCAAGAACATTGCAGGCCGTAAATTACGTGACCGTGGGCACATGTGATGAATTGTGTAATGGGATATTTGGTACCAGAGCTATCTAGGAAGAAGGACTGGCCATGGGACAGGTGAGACATTGTCGTTTTTTGCATTTGTGGACCCCAATTCTATTGGCAAGCGCCAATCTACCAACGTGGTACGATTCATCACTCCATTCAACAGTAGGTACAGGGCCATTGAAGCCATTCTCAAGAAAAACTGGCATTTATTACTCTGTGACCCCAGCCTGGGCCCGCTATTACCACCTAAATCCTCCGTAATCTTCAAAAAAGCCCAAAGCATCAAAAAAACATAGTGGCCCCCAGTAAACTGTCCATTCATAAACCCGAACAAACACAGAGGTTCAAATTTAACAATATAATTGGGGTCCACAAATGCAAAAAACGACAATGTCTCACCTGTCAGTTCATCTCCCATGGCCAGTTCTCCTTCTTAAAATCACTTACCAGACCCTTGAGCCAAGCAGCAGTCTGGCAGAGCAGGAAAGAGGGGGGGGCGATCATGCGGCCCTCGTTCTTCCTGCACTATACCAGGCGCCACATACCCTCAGTATGGGGATGGTGCTTTGCCAGGGGCACATTGTCCCCATGTTGATGACGACAAAGGCCTGTTCCCCATAACCCTGGCCCAGTGGTTGTGGGGGTCTGCGGGCAGCGGCGCTTATCTGAATCTGGGTGCCCCCTTTCGTAAAGGAGATACCCAGATGCAGACCCCCCCTTGTGAACGAGTAAGGGGTAGTTGCTACCAAACACAGTAAAGTTCTAAATAAACAAACAACACGGTAAAAAAGTCCTTAAATTGGAAAAAAAAAAAACACAAACACAGGTTTTCGACATGTATTTTTTAAAAAAAAGTACATAGATATAATCTAAAGGCCAATCACATCATCCAGTGATGTAGATCCAGGTCAGTCATGATGGATGATGGCCGCCAACTCGCCGAAAGAAAAAATTGCTGACTCCCACCGACACGACCGAACCCGACATACTCTCACTGCAAAATCACAGCTCTGCTCCCGAATGTCAACAAAGGGGCGGAACAAGTCCTGTGATGTCACGACTCGCTCTGCCCCTTTCTTGACATTCGGGAGCATTTGGTGAATGAGTTTCTTCTATGTTTAAAATCCTCAAGTGGTTAAGAATGAACAAAATGCCAAAAACTTTGAAATAGTGTAAACTAATTGTACAGAACCCCAACACCGGTGAAAGATCTAAATCACATGTCAGGCCCAAAGAATATATGATTGTTAGTGTTTAATGACAGATCAGCGTCCCCAGGTCATTTGGAGACGCTGATCTGTCATTACAACTGGGCGGAGCGAGCCGTGAGATCACCAAAGATAAAAAGTGCCCCTTTGGGCCACATTATCCCTAATTCTAGGGGGTTCCACCAAGAGGAAGAAAAGTCAAAAATATATTTGACTTTATATAAATACAGATTCTTTAGATTGTAGAAGTTTGAAAGGTGAATTCAAGTAGAGTGTCTTCCCGCAGGATACAAATCTGTCTTATAATTTATACCTCATGACAATGATGCCATCTCATATTGTGCAATATACATTTTTTTACATTCTTTTTTGGGTGAAATATTGGGTGCTCAGAATATTTTGTGGCCACTGTAAGCATGATTTTTGTTTCCCAATAAAAATACAAATAAAAGATAAATAGCTGATCATAAAGCAGAATTATACTACTCTTATATGAATGAATTCCACCATATAAAGAAGAGAATGGAATGCACCAACATCCTAAACAAGTCCCTGTAGGTAAAACGCAATGGTGATGTCATCTTTATGTACTAAAAATGGGGACAGAAGAGAGGGGTGTGATCCGGATGGTGTGCAGTGTATGGCTGCGTGTGGATGCTGGGTGTAGCGTCTGGATGTGTTCGATCAGTGTGGACATATGCGCCGAATAGATAGCGTGTGAGTGGGAGGGGAATCTGGAATGAGGCACAAGGTGTCCGGCAGTGGTTCACAGGTGAGAGTGGTCTGACTGCAACGCTCGAGGGCACGAGAGGTAAGCCCGAGACAACGAGCGGTGGCACAAAGAGAGGAGAAAATTGTTGTAGGCGGTTGCCAGGAGATGGACGCTGCAGGCGAGAGAGACGGGAGGGCCGGTGGGAGTGGTGTAGCTCCATCGCTCGGGGGCGCGAGCAGGACGCCCGAGACCACAAGCGCTGAGTCCAGGGGAGAGAGCAAGTCTTCATTCAGGCCATGGGGGACAGTGTATAATTTATAAATCCAATACGTTTCTTGTTTGCACAGGAGGTGGAATCTTACTGAAGGGTGGAGTTTGGCGGGGATCTGCTCAATGGCAAAAACTTTTAGGTGCTCTGTAGACATGTGCACTGCCAAAAAATTCGTTTAGTTTCGTTTCGTTTTAAATTTGTGTTATTTCGTTTTTCATGATACGGGTGTGAAAGTCAATTCGGATTCGGAATTCGGATTCGGACGAAATTCGGTAGCGTTAGTACGAACGTTCGTTTTGTTTTCTGTTCTTATTCATTTCTTATTCGTTTCGTTCGTTCGTTTGCAGCAAAAGTGACATTTGAGGGGGAAAAAATATTTTTCTCCTTCTCTAATGTCACTTTGCTCCAACGAACGAAACGAATAAGAAACGAATAAGAACAGAAAACGAAACGAACGTTCGTACGAACGCTACCGAATTTCGGAAATGGAAATTCGGATTCGTTTGCATTCGTTATGTCTGTAATTCGGAATTCGGATACATCCGAATGTCCGAATTTCCGAAAATTCGTCCGAATTTCGATTCGGAACGAAACGAATCGCACATGTCTAGTGCTCTGTATTTTTGTGGTGTTTCAGGAGGAAGTGGCATGGGACGCTATACTCAGTGCACCCCTTTTCGATGAACCTCCTGTGCTCCCCTATGCGTTTGTGGAGGGTTTGGATGGTGCGGGCTATGTAAAGGAGGTTGCAAGAACATTGCAGGCCGTAAATTACGTGACCGTGGGCACATGTGATGAATTGTGTAATGGGATATTTGGTACCAGAGCTATCTAGGAAGAAGGACTGGCCATGGGACAGGTGAGACATTGTCGTTTTTTGCATTTGTGGACCCCAATTCTATTGGCAAGCGCCAATCTACCAACGTGGTACGATTCATCACTCCATTCAACAGTAGGTACAGGGCCATTGAAGCCATTCTCAAGAAAAACTGGCATTTATTACTCTGTGACCCCAGCCTGGGCCCGCTATTACCACCTAAATCCTCCGTAATCTTCAAAAAAGCCCAAAGCATCAAAAAAACATAGTGGCCCCCAGTAAACTGTCCATTCATAAACCCGAACAAACACAGAGGTTCAAATTTAACAATATAATTGGGGTCCACAAATGCAAAAAACGACAATGTCTCACCTGTCAGTTCATCTCCCATGGCCAGTTCTCCTTCTTAAAATCACTTACCAGACCCTTGAGCCAAGCAGCAGTCTGGCAGAGCAGGAAAGAGGGGGGGGCGATCATGCGGCCCTCGTTCTTCCTGCACTATACCAGGCGCCACATACCCTCAGTATGGGGATGGTGCTTTGCCAGGGGCACATTGTCCCCATGTTGATGACGACAAAGGCCTGTTCCCCATAACCCTGGCCCAGTGGTTGTGGGGGTCTGCGGGCAGCGGCGCTTATCTGAATCTGGGTGCCCCCTTTCGTAAAGGAGATACCCAGATGCAGACCCCCCCTTGTGAACGAGTAAGGGGTAGTTGCTACCAAACACAGTAAAGTTCTAAATAAACAAACAACACGGTAAAAAAGTCCTTAAATTGGAAAAAAAAAAAACACAAACACAGGTTTTCGACATGTATTTTTTAAAAAAAAGTACATAGATATAATCTAAAGGCCAATCACATCATCCAGTGATGTAGATCCAGGTCAGTCATGATGGATGATGGCCGCCAACTCGCCGAAAGAAAAAATTGCTGACTCCCACCGACACGACCGAACCCGACATACTCTCACTGCAAAATCACAGCTCTGCTCCCGAATGTCAACAAAGGGGCGGAACAAGTCCTGTGATGTCACGACTCGCTCTGCCCCTTTCTTGACATTCGGGAGCATTTGGTGAATGAGTTTCTTCTATGTTTAAAATCCTCAAGTGGTTAAGAATGAACAAAATGCCAAAAACTTTGAAATAGTGTAAACTAATTGTACAGAACCCCAACACCGGTGAAAGATCTAAATCACATGTCAGGCCCAAAGAATATATGTGTGTGTGTGTGTATATATATTTATTTAAAAATGCAAATGGTAAGGTGGGTTTGGGGGTGAGGGAGGTGGAGTCGACTGAGAACGTAACTGGGAACATGAAAAATAAGCCTGCAGATGGGATTTAATTTAAACCAACACAGGCTTGGAGAAAAGGAAAAGAAAGAACATTATACACTGCCTGACAAAAAAAAGTCACACACTCTAACATTTCATTGGATCACCGTTGATTACGGCACGCATTTGCCATGGCATTGTTTCAATAAACGTATACAATGTCACAACATTTACTTCTGTCTGAAAATGTATTGATTTTTCACCAAGATCTTAGTAGTAGTGAAGATGGGAGATTCGGACCTCTGTGTAAAGTCTTCTCCAGCTCGTCCCAAAGATTATCAATGGGGTTAAGGTCTGGACTCTGTGGTGGCCAATCCATGTGTGACAATGATGTCTCATGCTTCCTGAACCACTCTTTCACAATCTGAGCCCGATGAATCCTGGCATTGTCATCTTGGAATATTTCCAATGTGCCATCAGGGAAGAGAAAATCAATTGATGGAAAAACTTGGTCATTCAGTATATTCAGGAAGCAGCTGACCTCATTTTTGGGGACATAATGCTGCTGAACGTAGACCTGATCAACTGAAGCAACCCCAGATCATAACACTGCCCGAAATCCAGGTGGTGACTTTTTTTTGGTCAGGCAGTGTATTTGCCTGCCCACCACTCATGCCTCGGATCTTTGTTATTATCCAGCCCGTGAAAGAGCCTTGACATCCAGGATTGTGCAATGCCTGATCCCCTTCTGCATGCTGTGGCACCAACTACATTACTGCAGGACACAGTAATGATGGAATGGTTGATGAATAAAACCACTGGCATAAAAAAGTGAAGGACTTGAAAAGTATCTGAGTAATGTATCATATGTAGAAGGCAACATTCACATCGCTCAATGTAGATATGTAGCACCTATCACCGAACCCAGTGTGCCATGCAACTGGCTGCACATCATGGCTGATTCTAGTACATAAAGGGTGTGTGGGTGTGGATTTTGATGATAGGTGTGCAGCTTCTTGGAATGTGGACCGGGGCGTCCGGCATTTGCCAAAGGGAACACAAAATGGAGGCAGAAGCGCTACTACCATTTGGTGGCTAATTATAACAACATGGGGGACCCCATGCTTTTTTTAAAAAAAATTTTGGGCATTGAGGTCCCCCTTAAAATTCCTACCAGACCTAAAGGGAAAGAAAAAATAATTTAATGTTACTTTACTGCAACAAAATCTCATTCGTAATTATCTAACACGTCTGAAATAATCACAATTCAGAGTCCTCCGAATCTGAATACCAATACAATTGATTTTCTGACCGAAATCCTGAAAAACTAAGAAAGGAAAAACAGAACCGAAACTAACCAAAACACATTTTTGCCCAGCTTACATGTCTACTTTTGGGAACTGCAACTGCCCAACAAAATCAGATTTAGCTTGGGACATCGGAATTCTGAATATTTTGTCTAAATCTAACGCTTTTTGAGTTCGGGGATCAACTCCACCTAGAACCTTGCACCATCTCCAGCGTGAAGGTGATCCGGTCTTCTGTGCACTTCCCTGCGCTACTGCATAGATTAGTTGCCCAGTACAAGGATTCATGTTGCAAGTCAGCAGTGTTTCTAGGTTCCTAAAAGTCCTGGGGCACCCCTGGGCAGCTAGACTAATATCTTGAAGAGTTTGTAGTATTTCATGATTAAAAAAAAAAGTGGGTGAAGTTGTTTCTCATTCGTTATGACTGAACATAAATCAAATGTATGATATTGCTTAAAGCAAAGAAGAAATAATAAATTAATAAACTTGATAAAATAAATGATGTTCCAAAAATGTATATTTTTTTTGTTCATTGTTAAGAGGTATTCCAGGATTTGCAAACGTTAACCCTTGCAGTAGGGCTACATACGATATTTTTTTCCCTACTGCTTGATGTGATGCAATCTCCATTTCTCAAGACTACATCTCCCATCATGCATTGCTTCCAGCAAGCAATGATAATGTTACATTGTTCAGACATTGGGTTGTAGTTCAGAAGGCGAGCTCTGTGAGAATGGTGACACAAGGAGGCACATATTCAAAGGCTGAGTGAAAAAAAGTGTCAGTGCATTGAGGAATTATATTCAATGGGCATCTTCAATAAGTAAGTTTACAAACTTCTAGATGGATCTGGATCTAGATGGATTTGGTTATGAGGAGTGGGATGGAACGAATGGAAATTCAATATAGAAATACAGATTTATTTTTAGTTTTCGAACATAGATACCCTTTACCTGATAATGCCAAGTCCTATTTATTATTATTTATTTATTATTTATTCAACGCGATTCTAAAGAAAAGTGAGGGAGTACTATAGGTAGAACTCGATGGACTTGTGTCTTTATTCAACCTGACCAACTATGTAACTATAACTATGTAATGCGGTTAATAGGGATGGTAGAAATGAATGACAAAATTGAAGAGCCATACTTGGGATGATGGCAACTATTGCAAAGGACACTGGGGACACTCAGTAGTAGATCAAGGACACTCAGTAGAAGGCCAAGGGCACTTTTTAGAACACCCCGGGCACTCAATAGCAAACCAAGGGTACTCAGTAAAAGTCCCGAGACACTCAGTAAAAGACCTGGAGAACTCAGTAGAAAGACCTGGGGCACTCAGTAGAAGACCTAGGGCATTCAGTAGAACACTCGGGGCACTCAGTAGAACACCCGGGGCACTTGGGCACTCAGTAGAAGACGCAAGGCACTTATGTAAATGACCCCGGGCACTCAGTAGACAACATGGGACAATCAATAAAAGACTTGGAGCACTCATTAGAAGACCTGGGGCACTCAGCAGAAGACCCTGGGCACTCAGTAAAAGACTCAAGGCACTCAGTAAATTACCTCAGGCACTCAGTAAAACCTGAGGACCAGTACCAGACCCAGGACAATCAGTAGAAGACTTGTGGAACTAAGTAGAAGAAATGGGGCACTCGGTAGAAGTTTTGAGGCACTCAGTTGAAGACTTGAGAAGACCCTGGGCACTCAATAAAAGACCTCAGGCAGTCAGTAAAAAACCTGGGGCACTCAGTAAAAGATACAGGGCACTCAGCAGAAGACCTGCGGCACTCAGTAGAAGATCTGAGGCACTTAGTAGAAGAGCTGGGGCGTGTATCCTGGGTGCCAGAGTCTAGTAATGTCCCTGTTCCATATTAAATTTAGGCTAACCTGTGGAAATCTTATAAAAGGACATATTTCAGATAATTACATCATCGGAATTGGAAAACGAAGTGAATGGTGTTTTTTTTACAAGGGCGCACAAAGTCCTCCTTGAAGAAGTTATAGTTTTCTAAAAAAAAAAAAAAAAAAAAAGTCACAACCTTTTCAGTCAAATTTGTATGTTGCAACCTACTGTGAAATAAGCATCCGCTCTTAGCATAAAACAAATATTAACATTTTCATTTACAGCCTCTACTACATAATTAATCTCTTAGCCTTTCCCGCACAGGCTTGCAGAAGTACATTTCCACTTTGTTTGTCATAGTAATGAAGAGCGCGACATAACTCTGCATTAGATTGCGTTATTTCAGCATCATTATTTTATCCATGAATTAGGCTTATACAGCGCGAGAGTCTATTTGCGAGTCCCGAAATATGCTCGGCCAAGTCTCATTTCCATTCCACCCCACAGGTACATTTGTTGCAGCGTAGAAGTCTTTTAATTTATGAGATTATCCATCTTGTCACCTTCTGTCATTTCGTTGCACGCTTTAATCTTGGAATTCTGATTTAACCTGCCTTGTGAATACTCCGATTTGGACCGGACGACTTGCCCATCTTCTCAACTGTAATAACCTAAAACCGTTTCAGGAATAAGTGAGTGCTGCCCATTCCCTCAGCGTGCCAAGTTGGCCGGCTCCGTTCTGGGTTAATTTGCTCGCCGGTAATTAAATTGCAGCAAATCGCTTTACAGGTTTCTACATCTGCCAGGATGACAATTGTGAGAAAAGTTATTAAGTGGAATATCAACTATATAAAAACCACAGGTGTAAAAATGAAATTGGATAGCCAAAAAGCTGCTAGAATGATGCTTAAGCCACACTTCATAGCCAGATATCTCTTTAATAAAGACAACAGTTGGCTGAGATGAAAGCTGAACTCCAGGCAGATGTAAAATACATCAATTAATGCAACTCTATATTTATTAATACAGGTTTCAATTGTGTGTGTTTTTTTTTTTTTTATGCAGGCAAAGTGCCTTTTTTTACTTCATATCAGCTTTCTCCGATCCACTATACAGCTGAACTCATACTGGGAGAGGAAGGGGTAGGACTGGGAGCCAATCACATGTGCTGCATGCAAATGTGTTGGTAAAGAAAATGCTGATGGTGAGCAGTGGGGTGACCCCATCAGTATGCTTCTTTCCTTTTAACTTTCAAGCCACAGGCTGGGGAAGGGACAAGACCTGTAAGTGTTATTAGACTGAAGCAGAGTAATAAATAGGTCCCCTGCACTGCCCCACACATTTCGACTGAGGCTGGGGGGTGGCATGTTACTGTAGGGGGATGGGGTGCATGGGACCTCTGGCCCCCAGCTATGTCAGGCGTCCCGCCCAGCTCACTGATGTCAAGGAGCTGGGCGGGACACCAGCCAGGGTGTTACAGTTTGCTAAGGGTTCTTAGCAACCTGGGATGCTCTGGCTGAAAAAGGGGCGGCAGGCACCCCTACCTCTCTCACGTGAGATGCCGTCTAAGGCAACTTTATAGGGATGCCCTGGATATCTTGAGAGGTGAAGGCATTTGTTCCTGAAGGGGACATACAGTAAAAACCTGGCTCTGATGAAGGGGGCATGCCCAAGCTTAAGCTTACAGTGGCCGGTGCCGACAGTACTGTGACCGGTCGGCTATTATAAATCATGCCAGCGTGGCGTATTTCCTTGATTGTTATTGCTATTGTGACACTCCTGCAGGCTTTGGTCTATCAAGACATTCTGGATTGTGCTTTTGTGAGTACATCTAATTTGCGTTTTAACTGTGGTTCAATAAATTATCCACACATGAAGTTGGCGCATGCTATCTTCAGAGATATAGTGTAGGGATATGTTCCTGATGGGGACATACACTAAAAACCTGCCATATGTCCTTACCCTTTCCCAATCTCTCAAAATTAGACATGTGCGACCTCATGTTCAACCTCATTTACCCCTGTAAAATGTAAATGAGGTTGAACAACATGACACAATTTTTTTTTAAATCCGAAATACAGATCCGCTGCTGCTGAGAGTTGCATTACAATACACAGGCAGGAAATACGAAATTCCGTTGACGTATTTTCGTTCCGTTACGAACATTCGTTATATTGAAGTTAAAAAGCAAAGTACATTTATATTGGAGTTGATGGTAGTTTTCTTTTTAAGTCCGAAATACGAAATTCAGATACGGAATCCGTTAACGGAATTCGTATTTTGTTTTGGTTGACCAATCAGAGGTTCTCTTCTGCTGCTGAGAGTTGCATTACAATACAGGCAGGAAATACGAAATTCCGTTGACGTATTTTCGTTCCGTTACGAACATTCGTTATATATTGAAGTTAAAAAGCAAAGTACATTTATATTGGAGTTGATGGTAGTTTTTTTTTATACGAAATACGAAATTCGGAAACGGAATCCGTTAACGGAATTCGTATTTCGGATACAAAAACAACTACCACATCGACTCCAATATTAACAAAGGTATTTTTGCTTGTTAACTTCATCATAACGAATGTTCGTAAAGTTACGAAAATGTGCCGAAACTAACGAAAATCCGTATTTCGTACGAATCCGAATTGAGTTTCGGATACGAATTACGAAATACGAAATAATGGATATTACGAAACGGAAGACATTTTTTGACGGCGCACTAGTCTACTCAAAATCTAAAGAAAACATGTTTTGGGTGGTGTTCCACTCTAAGCAGCAATCCTCAATGAGTTAATACGTAAGTTGTTTTAAAAGGTCCTACTTGGCAGCTATACAGGGTTGGGGCTTAAAAAGGCTTAATCAAACTTAATGAAGACATGATATCATAGCTTAACACTTCTCTTGTCATCAATCTCTCTACTTCTTAATCTTTACTTTTCCTGCCATCATATGGAACTGAGGAGCATAGATGTGATAGGTTTGGTGTGGAGGAACTCGAGTGTCCTGTACAGCGCCCTGACCTCAACCCTACTGAACACCTTTGGGATGAGTTGGAATGCCAATTATGAGCCAGGTCATCTCATCCACCGTCAATACCTAAACGCAACCCTACTGAACATTTTTGGGTTGAATAGAAACACTAGATATAAGCCAAATCTTCTCATCCAATATCAGTACCTGACCTCAACTCCTTTAAAATTAAATGGAATGCTAGTTATAAGCCAGGTCTTCTTATCCAACATCAGTACCTGACCTCACCCTTACTCAACACTTTTAAGATGAATTGGAATACTAGGTATAGGCCAGGTTTTCTCATTCAGCAACAGTACCTGGCCTTAACCCTACTGGACACCTTTAAGAAGAATTGGAACACCAGTTACAAGCCAGATCTTCTCATCCAACATCAGAACCTGACCTCAGCCCTACTGAACATCTTTGGGATGAACTGTATCAATTGTCGGTCATGTTTTCTCATCCAACATCAGTACCTGACCTCAACCCTACTGAACATTTTTTGGATGAATTGGTTCAATTGTGGGCAGGTCTTCTCAACCAACATCAGTACCTGACTTCAACCCTTCTGAACACCTTTGGGATAAATTGAAACACTAGATATAAGTCAGGTCTTTTCATTCAACTTCTGTAGCTGACCTAAACCCTACTGAACACCTTTAAGAAGAATTGGAACACTAGTTATAAGCCAGATCTTCTCATTAAACATCAGTACCAGACCTCTACCCTACTGAACACCTTTGGAATGAATTGAATAAATTGTAGGCTCGGCCGGCTGTCACTTTCTCTCCACCCCGCTGGGACACAGAGCAGCACCCAGCGGGGAGGAAAGAAAGCATGGATGCGCCGCTGTATCAGCAAAACAAAAGCACTTTCTGCATTTAGCCAAAAGTGCAATTTCCGGCCGATATATTTTGCCGGCCGATATATCGGTGCATCCCTAATATTTACAGCTATGCAGAATGGCACAGGCTGTAGAGGACTACACATCCAAGCAATACTTTTTTATTACAATAGCATTTCTGTATAAAGTACTGCTGAGATTTGTAGTCCTCTATAGAGGGCGCCATTCTGCATTGCTGCAACAGTACTTTATACAACATTAGGCTACAAATAATAATTATTTTAATTAATTATTTACCCCTACCTCTTCTGTCTTCAGCTGTTTCCTGTGTGTGTTCTGTTTGCTGGGTCCTCACTGCCGTCCGAGGCCCCATGATGTGCCTGCAGTGCTGTCTTCAGTGCCTCCTTGTTCCGCGGCTCCCTCCTCACAGCAGCAGGCTGAGGCCCCGGTGAGGTCGCACCGGCTGCACCGGCGGTAGTTCCGCCACTGTGACCTCTACCCTACTGAACCTTTGAAATTAATTGAAACACTAGATATAAGCCAGGTTTCATCCAACATCCGTACATGACTACTGAATATCTTTGGGATGAACTGGATCAATCGTGGGCCAGGTCTTATCTTCCAACATCAATGCCTGACATCACAAATGCTCTTTTGGCTGAATGGACACAAATTCCCACAGACACACTTCAAGATCTTCCCAGAAGAGTGAAGGCTGCTATAGCTGCAAATGTAGGGGGCGCAACTCTACCTTAATGCCCATGGTTTTGGAATAGGATGTCCAACAAGCCTATACAGGTCCGATGGTCAGGAGTACCCCAACTGTAGTCCATATATCATATGAAAATTGTAACAAGTCACAACAAGCAAGTCAAAATGGGAAAACAATCACTCGAAAAATGATTCTCAGGTTAATATAGTCATAACGCAACCTGAGCCCAGTTCACATACATTTCCCCTTCACTATATGTGAGTCACAAATTTGTTGTAACTTCGAGACTACCATGACACATCTTTCCAGATATAAAAATACTTATTATAATTGGGATCGAATCGCAGGCTACTGTCATCTCTATATTAACTCCTTTCTCTGGTTCATCCTCGTATTTAAACACTTTTTTTTTTTTACAGACTAAATGACATTTAAGTGCCGGATCCATAATTTTAATTATGGATTAGAAAAAAAAAAAAAAGCAATCTATAAAATTGACAGCGTGCAGACAGGTGGAAAAAAAAATGAAAAGGAGAAAAATAAGTTACTTTTTTTCAAGTTGTCAAACTGTCAAGTCAGGATTCTGAGATTCCTAATAACGATGGTTGCCGGGGAAACAATTGTGTCAAATCTCACACACACACACACGTGTGTAGTTCACTGATAATATATAATATGAACAAGCGCTATCATGTATCTAAACGTAGACTGCTGAGAACTTCTATCTTAATTGGATGTGTCAGAAATGATGGACAGGTGAGCAACTGTTTCCTTTTATATCAAGGCAAGCAACCGCACGTACACGATTAGTCAAATACAACCATTTGGCTTTAAAAAAAAATCAGGTTATCTTGTTTTGTTCACACTTATTTTATTTAAAGGTGAACTCCGGCCTTCCCTTCAGTCTTGCACAGTTGTACCGGCTCCTCTCCTGGACTGAAATGGTTTCCTCTGATTTCCCTGCACACTGTGAGCTTCTCACAATGTACATTAGAAGCTGCAGCAGGTCAGATAGAGCCCACCTCATTTCCTGGCTGGAGGTCCTCCTACTTCATCTAATTCTTTCCTCCCCAGCCTGACTGCCTCTGGCAGCACCTCTTTAAACCATGGAGACTCAGCATCACTTGTGCGTGGTCCGCATACAATTGCAGCCTGCCTAGGAATGCCCACTCCTCCAAAATTATTACATCCACATATTAAGGCAGAGGTGGGGAATCTCCAGACCATCAGCCAGAGGCATCCTCAGGCTGGGTGTCACCCGGAGTGGCCGCCGGGTGTCACTGGCCAGGGCATTCTCACACACGGGCGTGACGTCAGTATGCACATGAGTGACGTTATCACGCACATAAAGGCACGTGCACTTAACTGCTGGCAGCCGTCTCGGCGATGGACCCGGCAGAGAGAGGAGTGGGCATTCATCCGGCAGGATAAGGTATGCTGCGGGGTTCCCTCCTCTCTCGTATAGCTGGACCGGGTGCCCAACTTTTTAGAGGGGGTGACTGTGAGTTATTTTGGTGTCACCCCCTCTGATGGTCACGATGTCGCCCTGATGAAGGGACCCTGCGCGGCTCCAAAACGTTGGCTTTTTGACGCATCAATAAAAGTGCCGTGCTTTTTGCACATTAAAAGTGAGTGCTGGTGACTTTTATCTTAACAGGTGGTATAGGATCACCAGTAGTATAACCAGGTGGTGTAGGATCATCAGTAGGATCACATGGTTGTATAGGATCCCCAATAGGATCAACAGGTGGTGTAGGATCACCAGTAGTATAACCAGGTGGTGTAGGATCACCAGTAGTATAACCAGGTGGTGTAGGATAACCAGTAGTATAACCAGGGGGTGTAGGATCACCAGTAGTATCACCAGGTGGTGTAGGATCACCAGTGGGATCCCCAGGTGGTGTAGGATCCCCAGTAGGATCTAAAGGGGGCGTGGGATCACCAGTAGAATCACCAGGTTGTGTAGGATCACCAGAGGGATCACCGGATTGTGTAGGATCTCCAGTAGGTCACCAGGTGGTGTAGGATCACCAGTAGAATCACCAAGTGGTTTAGGGTCAACAGTCGGATCACCAGGTGGTGTAGGATTCTCAGTAAGATCAACATGTGGTATAGGATCACCACTAGTATACCCAGGTGGTGTAGGATCACCAGTAGTATACCCAGGTAGTGTAGGATCACCAGTAGAAACACCAAGTGGTCTAGTGTCACCTGGTGGCATCAGGGTCATTTATTGCTTTGCTAGCTATTATTAGTCACCAAGGACAGTGCTGCTTCAATGAGGGGGACCTGTAATGACGTCTGCTAATCATTTGAACCATTTAGCTCACCACACATTTTACAGTCTGACCACACAAACCCTATACAATCGTCTTTAGATTCACCAAACCTGTGTAATATGAGGATCTATCTAAACTATCCAATCAATTCGTATCCCATTGGGCCCTTGGATTACACTGTCTTTGGTAGATCTAACGGAGACTGTACTACCATTATAACTTGTCAACTTTAGAGAGAGCGCCATACATTTTTCCGGTACCACAGCACCAACCATTTCCAGGTCTGTACACTGCATGGGGTGCACCAGGTTTCTTGAACGTTAATTACAACTTTGACAAAAGACACTGGCAAAAGACATTGTAAAGCTGGCTGGATTTTCATTTAGGCCATGATCTGAAGGAGGAAAAGTCAATCGAGCCCCCCATCCATGGGTGGGTGAATCTCCAGTGCTGGCCATTGTGCTCAACATACCTAAGTAAAGTGGTGCTGATGACCCGTGGCTGCATTGGATAGGCCAATAATTTTCTACTTGGCTCACTTGATTCTTAAATCGAACTTTGTCAAGCCTGTTGGTGCTTGCAGGGCCACCTATAACTAGAATTTTGGCTGATTCAGCAGGAATTAATGGGGGACACAAAGGGAGGTTTCGTGCTATGGGAGATTTGACTTGGATTTGGGCTTTCAAGTATGAACCGGCTAAAGCTCGAGCCGTCTACAGCCAGCCTAAGGCAACAACTAGTCCACTCTTGGCTATAATAGGATTAACAATGTAAATTATAAATACCACATTCTCCATACACAGGAGATTTCCAGGGCAGTTAATATGAAATGTGACGTTCTTTGATTAGATGGTGACATTCTATTCTTTCTTATCATTTTTTTATTTCATTAATATGTTCATTTCAACCGAGTTGATTTCGACCTTGCTGGAAATTAATGCGATTTTAATAAAGCCTCCTCATCTTCAGTGAAACTAGCGCTATTAATTAAAAGTTTCATTTTTTAGAAGGAGAAGAAAAAAAAATCTTATTAGCTGAAGATTTACAGGTCAGCAATATGACATCTTTTCTTTCACATCGACCATTTAATAAACCCTCCGAGACCCAAGACAATTACGCATTATCAAAAATATTTGTAGGAAGGATCTGAAGAAAATTGGATTTGAATTTGGAGTTTATTACCAAAGTTTGTTAGACTAGAAGTAGATTGATGCAGCGTAAGGGATCATTTTTTTTTTGTAGAGCTAGAGCTAGACCTATCAAGTGGCTGCCATGGCAGACCATCTTCTTAAAATGCTAGTTGCTGGGTTCTCATACTTGAAGTTCCATATCCAGGGAAGTAATATAATAAGCACCTAGACCTCCCTTTGTTTCCCCACATTATTATATTTTTTCAAACCCATCTCAGGGTAAAGTTGGAAGAATGACCTGTTCCTCTCACCCACTACTCTCTACCCAATCACAATAAAAATTAAAGAAAAACTCTTCCTATGACCTTTTTAACTACCCTGGCCCTCTTTGTCAACCAGTGCTGGAATGAAGACCGGTGATCCAATGCTGCATTCGGGGTCTGCCACTGACTAGTCTTGTCACCACTCCCCCATCTTTAAAGTGCAACTGAAGCCAGCTTTTAGCTTTGGATGGAGTGGAGAGGGATTAGAACCTGTCAGGTTTATATTACTGTCTGTGTCCCAATTAGTGAGATTCGCCCTCTCTATTTGGCCCGGTGACTATTATCATTGAAAGTGAAAGAAAATCTAACATTTTGGGGCAGCATCAGAACAGGAATAGATAGGGACACTAGTTCTGGCAAACCTGATGACCACCAGAGTGTCAAGAAGCCAGAGCTAGAGTTCGTATTCAGCAGTTTGTGCAGCGTCTCTGCGTGGATGTGCGCATGTTCGTGTCATTTGAACTTTTGGTGCTCTCTGGGCTATATAGGTTGTGATGTCCAGTCCTTCTTTGCTGTCTATTTGTCAGCTTACCTGTGTTCCTGAATTCCCCGTATCCTGATCTGCTCATCTGTTACTGACCCGGCTTGGCTTGACCTTCTGCTACTCTCCTGCCTTCCTGAACCTCGGCTTGCTCCTGACCATCGCTTCTGTCTCATCCCTGGCACTGCGTGGCCCGCACGTAAAAGATCTCGGCCTGTTCCTGACTACTCTCCGTTTTCACGTCCTGGTACCTCGCTGTCTGCCTGTCAATGACCCGGCTTGTCAAGACCCCTAAGGTCACCTAGTGACCCCCAAAGAAGCTGGTGAAGCAGAGATCTGCTTCACCAGCTTCTCTCCGGCTTCTGTAGCTGACATCTGAATGCGGAAGTGATGTAATAAACATCACTTATGCACTCACAACACCTGAGGGGAGATCAGAGGGAGATTGTGTACTCCCTCCGTTCTCCCTGCACAGAGTCACCGTGCCGGTGTTCTATCGAAAGCTCCAACTCGTCAAAATCTACAACTACCTCACTGCCGGTGCTCAGAAAGACTGGAGCTCTGTACAGTTGCGGTGCGCATGCGCACATAGCGTTTCAGAGTTGGAGATTTCGACCAGACGGCGTTAGACTGTAAAGCACAAAGACTGACGGAGCTCTGTGCAGCTGCATTTTAACAATATTCAGCAGGTGGCAAACTCGACGAGTATTCTGAAACGCTATGTGTGCATGCGCACCGCAACTGTACAGAGCTCCAGTCTTTCTGAGCACCGGAAGTGAGGTAGTTGGAGATTTCGATGAGTTGGAGCTTTCGATGGGACACCGGTCCCGCAGGAGCACAGGGAGCCAGAAATCACGGCAAAGGAGGTGACGGCAGCGGCGGAGGGGGTGCACGAAGGCACAACATACAAGCGATCAGGCGTCTCTACTGATGCCGGTTCGCTTGTATGTAAACAGCTGTTTCAAATTTTGACAGTTTCCCGTTCGTTCGCGTAGGCACATAGGACGTTTAAAGACGCCCATCCACATCTACAAGGCTCCCATCCAGCCGCTTTGCTACGTTTAGCGGACGGGAGGCGGTTAATCTGTTTTTCTTTCCAAGAGGATGGCACCATCTTTGTTCAGGCATTTTTCAGGGTCGCCTTCCACTTTCTGAACTGAAATGCCAGCTCAGAGATGAGTCATGTACCTGTGCAATCCATGGCTGTGTTTAAGAAATCTTTGACACAGATTAGCCTGTGCTGCAGTCTCCCTCCCTGTGGCTACAAAGTTACAATGTTGCAGTCTGATCACTGGGTTAGAGGAGACTGAGGAAATGCTTCCTCCTGCCTGCAGCAGACTGATTACATCATCTTGGTTATGGCAAAAGGTGAAGCTTTAAAAAAAAAAAATACAAATGCTCTGTATTGTGACATGGAAGATAATTAATTCAAACCTATTATTTACTGAAAGGTCCACTTGAAAAAAATACAGCATTAATGGCCTTATAGCTAAAGTCATCGAAGATGCTTGGCAGGTTTCTAACACACTGCTAAACGTGGAGAAGAACGGATCACTGTGGACATTAGCTGAAGACCTGTACATAACATTAAAGAATAAGGAAACAAGAAGATAAATGGCTTGAAAAGTGGAAAAGTTTGGTTGAGTGCTCGTACCTCATGGGTCTTCTTCAAATTAGCACCATCCTGACAGGGCCCGCTGTGAGCCGCCTCAGGATTAAAAGTGTAGAGAATGAAGATGTCAAAGCGACGGCAACAGCTGATGGCATTAGCTGGATGTGTATTGAATTGCATCTTTAGAGCGCAGGAGAGTACGTCTCAGTTGTTTTAGTGAATGTCAAGCTTGCTTTGCTTGTACCGGACACCAAACATCTGAACTGACAGCGTGATTAGCTCCCGTAGTTGGCGATGATGGATTCTCCTTCACATGTAAATTACGAACGATGTTTTGTGCCGTGTTGGGGAAAATACATGATGCCAAAAGGAATTAAAGGCTTCTATTATTGCGGACAAGGAATTCTCAAAGCTTGAAGACTTTTGATTTAGACGTCGTTCGTATTGGTATTATTTACAAAAGCTAAGTGGTTAGCATGGTAGCCTTGTGATGCTGGGGTCCTGGCATCGGTTCACACCAAGGTAAGGGCATTTAAAGTGACACTAAACTCAAGAGTTAAATCTTAGAAATGTATTCAAGAACCTTAACAAGTAACAAAAATGTATCTTATTTGTGTATCACTCGGTTGTAGATCCTCCAATCATCACTGATTTGGTGCTGACACTGTCCTTCCTTCTGGAAGGTGGCTACTTGTGTTCCCCATGGTCCCTGTGTGTGTTGTAAAGTAGTTGTAAAGTAGCTCCAAGCTCGCTCCTGTGATAGACTACAATCTCATGTTTAGTTTACTAATTTGTATTGAGATTGTAGTCCATCACGGGAGCAAGCGTGGAGTGGTGACTACTTTACAACACACACAGGGACCTTGGGGAACAAAAGTAGCCACCCTCCAAAAGGAAGGACAGTGTCAGGACCAATTCAGAGATCTTAGCCATTTACCACTTGTTGAATAGCCCTCACCCGGACGATTTTTTTAAACATCCTTATATGTTGAAGTGGGAACGAGCTTTTACTCAGAAACAATAGGAGGCTAAGCTTCTGTCGCCGTCTCTGGACCCCTCAAGGACAAAAGTGAAGAAGTGGGGCCGGCCTGTAGTGTAGGTTGGATCCTGTGTTTGGCGCTCACCTTAGCACATAGTGTAAGGTGTTGAGTTAGGTGCAGGATGCTCACACTGTCCTTCCTTCTGGAGGGTGGCTACTATTGTTCCCCATGGTCCCTGTGTGTGTTGTAAAGTAGTCACCGTTACAAGCTCACTCCTGTGATGGACTACAATCTCAATACAAATTAGTAAACAAAACATGAGATAGTAGTCTATCACAGGAGCGAGCTTGGAGTGGTGACTACTTTACAACACACACAGGGACCATGGGGAACAAAAGTAGCCCCCCTCCAGAAGGAAGGACAGTGTCAGCACCAATTCAGAGATGATTGGAGGATCTACAGCCCAGTGATACACAAATAAGATACATTGTTGTTAATAGTTAAAATGTACTTGAATATATTTTTAAGACTTTACTCATGAGTTTAGTGTTACTTTAAGGTAACTCTGTTACCATACAAAATATAAATAAGTAAATAAATAAAAAAAGAGCTACCTGTAAATGAAGGTTGTAATTGCTATCCCACCTCTGATCTTCAATCTCTTGAAGAGCTACAGCTGCCAAAAGCTGTAGGCAGGCAAGCTGAGTGTTGGACACACTTGCTCCGTTCTTTGCTGAGGCTCAATAAACCAACCGATACATGCAGAGCTGTAGTGACGTAGGCTGCACTAAAAATTATTCTGAATGCATTTTTGGCAGAAACAAATTGGTTTGATATTGTGTGACACAAAATTGCAACTACCATTTCATTGTACAGGCTCTCCGCTTTCAGAAAATATAACATTTTAGGGGCTTAAATGCGCATTTTGCGCTCTGTTTTTTGATTAACGTTTTACAGTTGTTATATAAACGCAATATAGCAACAAGTATAAAGAACAAATACACACATTCAGAGGTGATGACAGGGTTAGAACATAAGTGCTCATACAATCCAATATGGATAAACATATATTCAATTGTTAATTTAAGATAAAGGCAAAGATGCTGAAAACAAGCATTAAAGAGAAAAAGAGA
>NW_017307143.1:673307-677859 GCF_000935625.1 Nanorana parkeri
AAAAAGAGTGGGGGGGGGGGGGGGGGGGGGGGGTGCACCTGTGGATGCGAGTATCCAAGGTTAGTAAAAAAAAAAAGCATCTAAATTGAAATAGTTCAACATTGTAAAAGAATCAGACTTGTCTATCAGAGTGATCGTATGACCTGCGAGCATTAAGGAGAAAGTCTGAAAGCATTCCAGGGGTGCCTCATGCCTAGCAGCAGAATCTTTTCTTTCAAAGTGTGTGTCAACTCGTCAAACAAAGATGTTCAATTCCTAGAAACCGTCAATGAAAGACAGCGTGGGAGTATTCCAACATCTTGGTGTGAAAATTATTGCCACGTTTAGGAGGTGTAGCATTCCCAGTTGTATGTATGTATCTGTCGGCTAATCTAGCCAGTGGAATAGGCACTCCTATGCATCTGCTCGTATAGTGGTCCCAACAATGACAGTGATATAATTTATAACGTGCGACCAGAACAATTTTTGGGGCAATTCCACTACATGTGAGAGTAAGTACCAATGACACCACAGTTACTCCACCAGCTTGAGAGGTGAGTTGGGAGCACAGAATGTAGACGATCCGGTGAATGGTAGCATCTGGCTAAAAATTTGATGGTGGAATTGATATAACTTATAACGTGCGCCCAGAACAATTTTTTTGGCAATGCCACCCTATGTGGGAGTAAGTTTGACACCACAGTTCCTCCAACAGCTTGTGAGGTGAGTTGGGAGCACAGAATGTAGACGATCCGGTTTATAGTACTATCTGGCAAAAAAATTGAAGGTGGATTCCATAGTGTGCAAACTATTTGTGTCATTTGGCCCTTCGACAAGGCATGATGAAACTCTGATTCCTATTGAACAATGGGTTATAGGTCTGGAGAAGTATCTTATAGTTCTGTGAGATTACATGTGTTTTGGGGTTTGGGGAGTAAGAGGAGGGATTCCAGTGGGTTAAGGTCATTCAAGGTTCAAAGAGGTATTAGCAAGGAAGTGATATAATTGGCAATAGCATCATGAGGTCATGGCGATAGTCGATGAGTCCATTGATGAAAACGTCATGAGTCTATTGGTGATAGCGCCATGAGTCCATTGCGCCTTCAGAGTGCTTAATTGTGAGCCTGAGCATACATGGTGTAAGTGACGTGGTTGCAAAGAAATCCAGGTGAGAAAATATGAGTCTGAAAGTCCTGAAAGGTAGTATGAATGTCCCACAAGTGGGAGCAATGAAGAGTTATCAGCAGAGGAAAGCTTATTATAGAGTCTATCTCAAACGACTATTGTGGCATGTGTCAGAGGTCCGGTAGTATCTGTGAAGCTGTCTGCGAAGCACCTTAAGGTCGGTGGTATCCACAGGGCTTTAGGTAAGGTCTAGCCACTCACAGAAATTTCTAACGAAATCTGTTTTTTTTGGTATCCACATGAGTCCAGCCATGAATTCTATTAAGGATCACTGTCTAATAGTATAAATCAGGGGTAGCCAAACTTTGGCCCTCCAGCTGTTGAGGAAGCACACATCCCATAAGGTATTGCAAGACTGAAACAGCCACAGGCATGCCTT
This sequence comes from Nanorana parkeri, assembly GCF_000935625.1. Classification (NCBI taxonomy): domain Eukaryota; kingdom Metazoa; phylum Chordata; class Amphibia; order Anura; family Dicroglossidae; genus Nanorana; species Nanorana parkeri. The sequence goes on from NW_017307143.1 coordinate 674,851, forward strand.
CCAGGGGCAGAGGCACCATAGGATTTGTTATTTTTTTTTTTTTAGCATGTTAGATTTTTTATTGAAAAAACGAAAGACAAAGCAGTACATAAGTAGTCCAAAGTGACATGAAACAGGGATAATGCATCAGTACACAGACTGCGATCCATTCATATACAACGGGTATATTCAAGCATTATTAAAGAAAAACCCATATCACAATACAGTATAAAACAATACATGTAAGCTAGTCTATATTGCGTGTATGGATACTAAAATTGTTACTACCAGGTAACCCTAAGGCCGTGAGGGTCAGGACCGTGAATAGGGGACCATCTCTCCATGGCGTGGGGACACGTGGGCATATCAGGAGGGCCTAGCCTCCAAATGTACGGTGGGTGAGAATCGTAGAACATTAGTCAGGGGATGTTAGGGACCGAGGACATCTAGTGAACCTAGGGTGTTATTCAGTTGGGCCTCCAGATACCAGTTGGAGAAGCGAAAAATGGACATCAGGTCCTGCAATTGCTGCAGTGAGTATTCTGTTGTTACATAAGATGTCCAAGTGTCAACATTTTTTTTAGTGCGCAATTGGTTAAATTTAGTATCTAGTTTATCGAGTAGTAACGATAAAGCAAGGGGCGGAAGGTGGCCATTGATGGGGGTTCAGGTACGATCCAGTTGCACAAGATCGCCTTTTTTGCTGTCAGAAGGCAAAGGTGCTCCCAGCGGGTCGGATGGGAGGGAGTAGCCCCTGTGTGCGGGTGAGGGGCGTGTAGTAGGCAGAAGGCAGGGGACAGTGTTCTCGTCTCACGGGAGTGGGAGTTCATGAAATTTAATATCGTGGACCAAAAGGATTGAAGGAGAGGGCAGGACCAGAGTAGGTGCGGAAGGTCAGGTAGGGGGAGCAAGCATTTTGGACAGGCCGTCAACCATTTATAGGGGGTGTTCCTGGCCGGGATATTGAAGGCATGATATGCCCTATGAACAGTTTTGAAGTATATCTCGTGCCAGGCTTCGTTTATTATAAAAGTATAAAACAGAACTAGCTTCATAAATAAGTATAGAACTTTATTAATTAATTAATTTAATTTATTACTAAATTTCATTTTTCCAGAAGCGCAGATTTATTTGTTTACATTCGTTTATTATAGCTTTCCTGATTTGTTGCCAGGATTTGTTATTTAAACAACAGCTGGAGGTCCAACAATTGGCTACCCCTAATATACTCGAAAGTATTGGAGAGCTAAACCTAGCTGTCTTTTTTCCCTAATAAGGGCCCAATGGGAGATCTAGTACGATGCCATTTGAATTGGTGTGCAATGTTTTTGAAGAGGAGTTGCAGTAAAAAGCATGGGAAGGGTTTGAAACAGGGAAAGCACATATTTGGATGTTCATTTTAATCATGTTTATCTTACCAATCCACAAAATGTAAGAGCTTGAGTTAGTCCAACTTGTCAGATCTAATTTAGAGTTAAGGAGGGGTATCTAAAATGTCCACAAAATACAAATGCTGCTCTGGCGGCGAAAAGGGTTAAGTTGTGGGAAATCATTTAATTAAAGCTTAACTCCAGGCTCAGCAAATATTGACTAAATACAAAATCCATGGATGTTCTTACTTGAATATTTGTGTCCTTGGTTTTTACTTCTTGCAGATCTGTGCAGTAATTCAGCATGAATCAGTCCCTGCACATTTGCTGTGCAATAAGATTTAGTCACTGCTGCTCTCTCTTCTTTTGCAGGGTGACTGGTCTGGTGTCTGACCCTCCTGTAGTTTTCTGTAGTGGGTGGGTCCTGCGGGGTCCCTCCCATAGCTCCGCTCTCTGCACAGGCTATGTACAGCATAGGAATGATGTCACTGCTACTTTTTTTTAATTTATTCTTTATTTAAAGATGTTTTGATACAGAAAGTAAGACAGTTAAAAGAAAAAAAAATAGAAGAGTTACAATGAGAAGAAAAAACCATGTCAACAAACATTAATAAGTCTCCATTTAAGGCAAAACATAAATCATAAAGGGTGGTAGACAGCCAAGCGAAGTGGTTTCTTCCATCCAGGTTGATTATGTGTAGAACCCCTTACACCTTGAGAGTATAACTTGGTAAGGGAATAATATACTTATCGAAGGGGATAAGGAATCAAGGTAAGTAAGCCACATTGATATGAATCTGGAAGGTTCTAGGGAGGATGCAGGTAATGGCAGCCAACATGCACATAGGAATATGTCGCAATGTTTAGCAGAGCCATACCAGAGACATTCAGGCTCAGATTTACACCCATTTACAGATAGTATATTAGACTGTGAGACCGAAAAGCTAAAGGAAGAGAGAGAAAAGAAAAGGAAAAGAGAAAAAAAAACCCAAAAAACCAAACACATACTATGAGAAGAAGAGGAGGAAAAAAGGAGGTTGGGCGTTGCAAAACTGTGATCCAACCCCCGGGCCCCTGTTACGTCTACTGTAAACGGTCGCACTGGAGCGCAACTGCGGAAGGGAGTGATGGCGTGTAAGGGATTTTGGCTTCTCAGGCGTGAGTCTCAGGCTTCACTCCCAGTCTTAAGGGGGAGTTTGAGACTCTTGCATCATAGCCAAATAATTTTAAACAGGAATTTCGTCAATGGGCTATTTCCTCATAGCACCAGCAAAGGTATAGTATAGGGTTAAATGGTGTATAATCTTGTTGGTGAAGCAGTATGTTTACACAGATCTCCTCAACGTCAAATAGAATCTCCCCACAACAGTCTCATAGATATCAGTAGCACAATAGTGTATAGTTCAGCAGCTGACAGTATGTAACAGGCTCCCAGTGGAGCGAATACTTGCTGTTTGAGAGGCGGCAGAGCAGCGAGGTGCAGGGGTTGGGTCCTGCTGGCAGAGTCTTAGGGTTGAGTCAGGAGACACAGTGTGGTTCGGTAGGGTTCAGTAGTCAGCAGGCGTTCAGATCCGATTATTGAACGCCATGCTGCCACAGCTGGGGCTTTAAATAGCCCCAGGATGTGGGAGGAGACGGCGGCCGGAACGAGTGACTTCCG
>NW_017307143.1:678697-688212 GCF_000935625.1 Nanorana parkeri
TGTTACGTCTACTGTAAACGGTCGCACTGGAGCGCAACTGCGGAAGGGAGTGATGGCGTGTAAGGGATTTTGGCTTCTCAGGCGTGAGTCTCAGGCTTCACTCCCAGTCTTAAGGGGGAGTTTGAGACTCTTGCATCATAGCCAAATAATTTTAAACAGGAATTTCGTCAATGGGCTATTTCCTCATAGCACCAGCAAAGGTATAGTATAGGGTTAAATGGTGTATAATCTTGTTGGTGAAGCAGTATGTTTACACAGATCTCCTCAACGTCAAATAGAATCTCCCCACAACAGTCTCATAGATATCAGTAGCACAATAGTGTATAGTTCAGCAGCTGACAGTATGTAACAGGCTCCCAGTGGAGCGAATACTTGCTGTTTGAGAGGCGGCAGAGCAGCGAGGTGCAGGGGTTGGGTCCTGCTGGCAGAGTCTTAGGGTTGAGTCAGGAGACACAGTGTGGTTCGGTAGGGTTCAGTAGTCAGCAGGCGTTCAGATCCGATTATTGAACGCCATGCTGCCACAGCTGGGGCTTTAAATAGCCCCAGGATGTGGGAGGAGACGGCGGCCGGAACGAGTGACTTCCGTGTTCCACCGTGGAACGCAAGCCGCTCGCGTCAGAACCAGGAAGTCGAGCGACTTCCGCGTTCCACAGTGGAACGCGAAACACCCGACATGGAAGCCGGCAGGACCGAGGCTGCCCGGCGCCGAGAAGAATCATCACAGCCCCATGCAAGCTGATATAATAAAATAATACAACCCCCTCCCTCAAGGGGGGGAATCCAAAAGTAGATCGGTAAATTCACGTGATCGAGTAAATTCGGTCCAGTAGAACCACGTCCTACAGTGTTTGGTACGGAGACCTCTACCAGACCAGACCAGATCCTCCATACACTCCACCTCGCTAACTCTATGAAGCCAGATGGAAATCGTGGGTGTCCTGTTCCATGTGGCTTCATAGAGTTAGCGAGGTGGAGTGTATGGCAATTCCAGAACACAACGCCTGGCTGCATTCAGCAAGTGTGGAAGAATGGATTTTTTAAAATAATAGTTCCTGGGGAAGGAGTTATGATGGAGAAGGAAAAAGGCCGGGTCCCACGGGATCTCCCTATCAGTGAAATTGCTGAGTAGGGACTTGACAGAGGACCAGAAGGGAACTACCTTCGGGCAGGACCAGAAGATGTGAAGCAAGTCTCCAGGTGCTGGTCACTGCTACTTTAACAAGGTGACATGTCAGAAATTTGCCTGCTCTGTATTACTTTTGTAATTGTATCAAATGCAGCTTAGCTATTACAATCACTCTTCAGCTCTGCTTAAAGCAGAACTTTAGTCTGCTTTAATGTCCCCCCACCGTTATATAAAAGCTAAATCTAAAATCTATTGTTTTCTAGTCTTGCAGGCTTTATGTCTCTGTAAAGCTTTCAAAGACTGACAGAGATGCCAGAATGTGAAGTTCTCTTTTGGAGTGAAATCATTCACATGTCGGCGGCACCATGGCAACCCAAGGGCAGACTTTGATAGCAGAGTCTTTGGAATGGGCATGCACAGGGTGTTATGTTGCCTTGTGGGGAGATAAGGCATTCAGGAGGAAGCGCGAGCATCAGGGTCAAATATGGGGGAGGGTATGGTGGCAAAAGGCTGCAAGTCATTCTAGCATGCTTTAGAAAATGGTGAGTTAGTTATTAAGTGTAACATCTTTACATCAATATATACAATTACAGCTGTTTTCCTATTTAATACTGAACTACAGTTCCACTTTAACAACTGTAGAGATAATATACCATACTTTTTTCTGACCACTGAGCCAGAGCCGTAGCTAACTCCTTTTGCGCCCGAGGCAAGAACAGAAAATTGCGACCCCCAACAGACGTGTTATGTCACCCATCGTTGCGCACGCACGGCGTCATGTGACGTAATGCTCCCCACCTTCAGGATGGCGGCACGCATGTGCAGAATGTGCTGGTGGCCAAATCCAAAATAGCATAAAATTTTGTTTCATTTGACGAAACTAATGAAAACATTTGTAGTTTCTGTTCATTTCGTCCAAAACTAATTTTTAGTCTTTGCACATGTCTAGTAATATGTGTGCATGAGTATGTGTGTGTGTGTGTGGGTGTTTTTTTCTTTTTTTTTTTACTGTTGGTGGGCTTTAGGGAAATATTGGGGGTCTAAGTAGACCCCTGACATTTCCCTTTTGAAATAGAAAAAGAGATTGAGGACACAGAGTCCTCTGCCCATACAGGCGGAAGAGAGCAGTGGGGATCCGAGGAGATGCTGTACCCTGTACCGCTCCTCTTCTCCCTGCCGAGCCGCGGCTGTGTTGGCCACATAGTGCCCCTGTTGCCAATGGCGCCCTGTGCTCGCCATGGCAACAGAGGCGAGGGGGCGCAGCCAGGCATGGAAGCTACAGCCCTGCACTGAGCAGAGTAGCAATTTTCACAAAAACAGAAAAGGTTATCCCCTGAAGAAGCCATGACAGGCATGGGTGTAGTGAGTAGGAAAAGGCACTGAAAAAGATATAAAGCAAAATAAAAGACAGTAGGATAAAGGAAAGTAGAATCTGATATTCCAGATCAGGTGCCAGTGATGAGAACCTCCTTAGGAAGTTTGCCAGTGAAACATGTCTGTTTTAAATGGGAATGCACAATACTAATACTAGTATTGTTATTGGTGCCGATACCTAGTATTTGGGCAAGTACTCGTTCTCTGCCAAACATTCCGATACTTACCCCCGACACTGGAACTTCCAGTCAGAGGGAGATTTCCTCTGCCTGGCAGTGCCCCCAGAAAGAATGGAGCTGGCTTCCTGGCCAATCAGCAAGCTGGCTGGCTGGTAATGATCCGCCTCTCGGCTTCATGATTGGCAGTGAAGCCGGCTCCATGCTGTTTGGCCGGCTCTACGCTGATTGGCTGGGAAGCCGGCTCCCGGCCAATCAGCATCAAGCCGGCCAAACAGCATTAGGGCTGGCTTCCTGGGCAATCAAGAAGCCGGGTGGCAGGTAATGACACGCCGCCCGGCTTCTTGATTGCCCAGGAAGCCAGCTCCATGCTAGCAGAAGTACCGGTATCGGTACTCAGTATCGGCCAGTACCGGAGTATAGATGTCAGTATTCGTACTCAATACTGAAAAAACGGTATCAGTGCATCCCTAGTTTTAAACCTCATATAGCTCAGGTCTAGTGTTCTCTTGGCTATTGACCTGTGTGGTGTCATCATGCGAAGATCACAAGAGCTCTATGAGGCCCTATAGAAAGAAGGTTGCGGATGCCTATGAGCCTGGCAAGAGATAGAAAAAGATTAGCACATTATTCAAAATCATGAATTCCACTGTGAGGAAAGTAATCCACAAGTGCTGGGCCGTCCAGTCCTGCTAATTTAGCCCAGCATAAGAGAAGTCTCAATGAACCCCACATCCTGGGATGTCTAAGTGTATGCATCTACAACACTGGACATCAGGGGCGTAACTAGAAATCGCAGCAAAATTTTGTATGGGGCGCCGTGATCGCTAGTCATGCCACTTGCAGAGCCCCAGTGGAGAGTGACCCTGCAGAGCCCACCATAGACTCTCTATAGTGGGCTCTGCAGGGTCTGAGATCTCTTACCTGTCAGCACCTCTGTGGTCCCCGGGCCCCGACTCCTGTTCCGTCCCCGGGCCCGACTCCTGTTCCGTCCCCCGCCTCCTCTTCTATCGACGGGGCCCGCCTTCTCTTACATCACTGGCCCCACCTGCTCTTAGGTCGCTGGCCAGTGTTGTAAGAGGAGGCGGGCCCCGCCTCCTCCATTCCGAGCACCGCCCTCATCTGCCGCAGCGGCTGGCTGTCACTGACATAGCTCCGCAGCGGCTAGAGGGGAAATGCGCCGTGGCCGCTGCTGAGCTGTGTCTGTGACAGCCAGCCCCCCCACATGCCATAGCCACCCAGGCGGCCCTGGCCAGGCCCCCCTGTGCCCGGGCCCCATAGCGGCCCCCTGGGTCGCTATGGCGATTGTTACGCCACTGCTGGACAACCAATCTTTTCTAACGTTTTGCTTCCAGAAAAACTTTGGTGTTTCAAGATGGTTCAAGATATACACAAATATAATGTCAGAATTAAGGTATCACTTGAGAAATTCACTTTTAATTGCTATAAGGTATTTAATCGCATAATGTTAATTTATATATAAGGCATAATCTCCTCAAGAGGACTGAGAGTATTGCTGCCAATCTGTGTTGTTTTACTCTGTGTCTGGTGCATTTCATTGCAGTGTCCAACAATAGTCAGCCAGCATTGATGGATTCCAGTTGCCCTGATATCTTTTTCCATTGTGGCAGTGTCCTGGTGAAACCATTCATGATGTTTGTCCCTGACTGTACCTAGATATTCAGGAAAAAAGTCCAAGTGTGAATTGAGCAAGGGAGTGTTCAGTGACATGCTCCACTTTATGGTCTTGTATGCTGTAATATGTTTATCAACCAGCTGAACATAGTTTGGTGCTCTGTAGTTGCAAAGTACATTCTCGACAACATCCGTGAGTGCTTTCCAGGAGATTTTCTCTGGTCCCACTAACATATCTTTGAACCGCTTGTCATTGATGACGTATCCGATCTGTGGACCAAAGAAAATACCTGCCTTAAAGGAGAACTATGAGGGGGGGTGCTTTTCACTCACCTCATAGTTCTAGCCGACCTGTGACAATGAGACTGATAGGCAGATAGGCAGAGCAAGCTGTCAGTCAGGCAGCTGGGCGGATCCCAGCACAATTGTCGGGATCCGCTTCAGCTGCGGCGTCTCTGTATACCGCGAGCAGCAGCTCGCCGTATACTGCAATGTCTCAGTATACAGCGAGCTGTAGCTCGCGGTATACTGAGGCTAGGGTGACGGGAGGACGCTGGTCTGTGTCCTCCCGTTACCCTAAGGAGAACTATGGGGAAAAGCCTTAACCCCATTGTGACGGACCCCCGTACTCAGGATGAGTATGTCCGCCGCTGTCTTCTTCCTTGCTGAGGAGATATTGCAACCTGAAGATCCTTAGCTCCCAGTTTCCCCAGTCACTAGTCGGGACTCGAGTGTAGGTGAAACAAACTCTGGTTTATTGAGAAACTGCACAAACTTTTATACAGCAAGTGATGAGATCAGAATATAATCCCATCACATCTACCCTCCCCTCCCAGACTATCGCTCTGCTCAACACCACAGGGCTTCCCCTGCTAACGAGCTCCAGACAGCCATAGCAGGAGCCTAGCCAGAATGTCATTGTTCTGAGCTCCCTCAGAGAACAATGGGAGATAACGAGGGATGGTGCTGATAGTCTTTCCATAACCAGGTTACTCAGTATAAGATACTCAAACATAACTCAACACCAATACACATTTAACTTATAAACTCATCACCATGTCGTCACACCCATAGTTCTCCTTTAATCTTGGCATCCATTATCCTTGGAGACATCTGTCTCAAATAACGGAAACCTTTCCCTTCTTTGTTCATCACTTTCATTACATTTTTTATCAGTCCGAGTTTTATGTGAAGCAAAAATATCTTTGTTGTGTCAGTAAGTGATTTATGTGCCACATTTTTCTGTCCTGGAGCCAAATTCTTTTTGGGGTGGCGATTCCTTTTTAATGTAATGTGACTTTTTTGCACAGCTGTCCCATTCGCAGATGAATCAACAGTACTTGGTATATCCACGCTGCATTCCAAGTAGCAGGGCCACTACTTTAGATCTACAGATATTCAGATATATACTTCAGATATTCCTGCTGTACTCGGTGTACAGGATGTGCTTCAACAACAGTTCCATGTTTGAGTATGTTTCCTTCATGTGTGGAGCATGATCAACAGGTATTGAAGGCTGTACATAGCCGTTGTGTAACAAGATACAAGATTAATATTGATGAATCAATAGAAAGACTCCATTCTAGTGGGTCATGCTCATCAATGTCAGTACAGGAAATGAGGTAGTCTACCTATGCAAAGAAACTTTTTCAATCATCTTGACGACTTCAAAGACATTTTTATAACTTCTGTCTTGAAGTCTTGAACCCAGTAGTTCTGCTTTAAATTTTGACAATGACCCAAGTCTCTGACCGGGTCATTTTATTCTGACTGTGTTATGAGATAAGGCTTGCCAGACATACAGGATTGAAAACCATTGTCACTGCCTGAACCTGATTGGTTCATTGCAGCATCTTCATCTGTTTTGTCAAAGCTCCATTTATCTAGTGGCTTTGGTACTGGCAGACTGTCATCATGTGGCACTGGTCTCATGGCTGAAGGCAGACTGGGGTACTCAATTGATTTCTTATTTTTAGTAGAGAAACCTGAGACACTGGAGATGTGATCTTTCTGTTTTTGCTGACTCATCGGGACAGCATGTGGCCTTGACTTCCGAGTTCCACTGAGCAAAGCTCTCAAATCGACAGCACATCCTGGACAACAAAGGTGCAGAGCCCATGCCTTGTCCTGATCACCAATCGTACAACCAAAGTAGAGTTCATTTGCTTTTTTAACAAGTCTAGTCATGGTGCATCTTTGAGACTTAAAAGAGAACTATGGGGTAAGTGTTTTTCCCCATAGTTGTCTTAAGGTTCACACTAGTTTATGTCCTCCCGAGACCCAAAGCTCAGTATATCGCGCGCTACAGCTCGCGGTATACTGAGACCGCCGCAGCCGGGACGGATCCCGACATTACACTGTCGAGATCCACCCAGGTGCGTGAGTGACAGCTGGCTCTGCCTATCTAGAGGTAGAGCCAGCTGTACCCGCCCCCTCCCCGTTTGTTCCTCCAGTCAGCGCTGGTGAATCAGAGCGGGGGAGAATCCCTGTAGGGAGCCGTGACTGTCAGTGATGGAGAAGTGAGCGAGCGACGGTATGTGTTCGCTCACTTCCCGATCTATTGAGCCGACGTGTGACAGTTTCATTGTCACACGTCGCCTCGAACTATGAAGTTGAGTGATTTTCACTCACCTCATAGTTCTCCTTTAAAGGAGAACTATAAGAATAGTGATTTCCACTAATCCTCATAGTTAGAGCCGACCTGTGACAAAGAAGCTGTCACACGTTGGATCTATTGATCGGGAAGTGAGCGAACACTTACCGCCGCTTGCTCACTTTCCGATCATCTCCCTGCAGAGAGCGGTGACTGGCAGTCACCACTCCCTGCTGGGATACCCCCCTCCGATCCTCCAGCGTTGAGTGGAGGAACAGATGAGGGAGGGGGCGGGCACAGCTGGCTCTGCCTCTAGATAGGCAGAGCACGCTGTCACTCACGCTGTTGGGTGGATCCAGGCAGGATTGTCCGGATCCATCCTGGCTGCGGCACTCTCAGTATATTGCGAGCAATAGTCGGCGATATAATGAGCTTTTGGTCACGGGAGGAGGTTAATATATGTCTTCCCGTGACCCTAAAGAGAACTATGGGGAAAAACACTTACTCTTTTAAGTGTATACTTGCCACAAATGTAGCATGTGTCATGACTGTTTTGACATTGGCAAGACATTTTTGATGTCACCAACAGTACTACAACAAGTACAACAGCAAGTCTGTCACTGAGTTAGGCATTTGTTATGTTGGAGATGCCTTTAGCCCTTACAGCAGCATATACGAAGCCTAAGCATTCCCAGGCATGCCCAACCTGTGTTCCATAAACATTATGAAACTATCCCTGTGTGCATGCCTGGAAATGTATGTGCTACACAATGCAACCTATAACACAATCAAAAATGAGTAAACTTAAAATGTGACAAGAAAAAACAAAAATAAAAGGTTTTTATAACAAAGTATGTTGTATCTTTTTTTTTCACTTATGTTCACAATTGTTTTGTCTTTTTTCCTTTATACACCAATCAGTCAAGCAAAACAAATGACAAATGCACTCAACAATTGGTCACCAACTATACAGTAAGGTGCACACGAAATGGGCTTCAAACAGTAAACAGTAGAAAGGTATCATGGCACACTCACAAGTCAGCATGTAAAAAAAACTTGCCTCACCACTAAGGTTAAAAACAAAGGTTTGGATACACGTCTTCTGCAGAAAATGTGAAAGCCGCACAGCCGCGCCAAGGCACCTCTTATAGTGCGGTCCTAACTCTAAACTATGAGAGTCTCCATCTTGGAGCACATGGGGGCAGAAGATTTCAAATTGGGTGCAGGTTTGTCAGGAGGAAGCCCAACCTTCTTAAAGGCACAGGAACACACAAGGGATCCCGCACATCCCAATGGCAGCTGAGAAGACGTGTATCCAAACCTCTGTTGTTAACCTTAGTGGTTATACACCAATCAGACATAACATTCTGACCATTGAGAGGTCAATAACATTGATTATCTCCTTACAATGGCACCTGGAAGTGGGTGAGATATATTAGGCATCAAGTGAACATTTTGCCCCTGAAGTTGATGTGTTGGAAGCACAAAAAAATGGGCAAGTGTAAGGATTTTAGTGACTTTGACCAGGGCCAAAAATTAACTGAATTATGTATTCATGATATTTAGATGTCTGAATGCATTATTCCTGAAGCTTCGAGGCTAAAATAGGATACAGGAACAGGCCGGCATAAGAATAGAATAGATTACAGACGGCTAGACGACTGAGTCAGAGCAACTCCAAAACTGCAGTTCTTGTGGGATGTTCCCAGTCTGCAGTGGTCAGGAAATCCAAAGAGGGAAAACCAGTGAACCGGCGAAAGGGTCATGGGTGGCCAAGGTTAATTTGCGCACAGGTGCATGTATGTCGCTTACCTGGAGAAGAAATAGCACCAGGATGCACTATAGAAGAAGACAAGCCGGCAGAGGCAGTGTGATGCTTTGGGCAATGTTCTGCTGGGAAATATTGGGTCCTGCCATTCATGTGGATGTTACTTTGACACGTACCACCTCCCTAAACATTGTTGCTGACCGAGTACCCCCCTTCATAGAAACGGTATTCTCTGATGGCAGTGCCCCCTTTCTGCAGGATAATGCGCCTTGCCACACTGCAAAAATGGTTCGATGAACACAACAACAAGTTCGAGGTGATGACTTGGCCACCAAATTCTCCAAATATCAATCCAATCGAGCATCTGTGGCATGTGCTGATAAAATATGTCCTATCAATGGAGGCCTCACCTCACAACTTACAGGACTTAAAGGATCTGCTACTGATGGCTTGGTGCCAGATACCACAGCACACCTTCAGAGGTCTAGTGGAGTCCATGCCTTGAAGGCTCAGGAAAAGGGGGACCTAGCCAATATTAGGTGTGTGGTCATAATGTTATGGCTGATCGGCGTATAGTAAAAAGAAAGGTCTATCTGTCTAAAAAAAAAAATTATACTAAACTCATCTGGCTACAGTATTGCATGACGGAGTAATTGCCAGTCAAACTTTCACAGCACTAAAAACTGAAAATCTTCCTGGGCATGGAAAGGGGTGTAACATGCCGGTCCTCAAATGGTTAATGTACATAGACGGGGCAAAGGTCCACTTTAACATTGCTTGTGAATGTACCACCCACCAACCTTTGCAGTCATGAATTCTTTTGCATTGTTTTTAATCTTTTTT
>NW_017307143.1:688230-733025 GCF_000935625.1 Nanorana parkeri
AAGTTCTGTACATTTCCCACAGAAACTTTCTTCCCCTGAACTCTGTAACATAAAGTCTAAAAGTCTTTCTTGATTCATTTAAAAAAAAAAAAAGTAATACTTCCTGTTCATCAACTCTTTCCTCCTCATAGCATACAATAGGTATACAATTTGCTTTGAAAATGCCACGGATACTTAATAACGGCTTATGACATTTCAAAATAAGCGCCCGCTAATAGAAGTATTACTGTTTTGTCATCGTAGCTTTATTTCACCGTTTAGCCGCTTCCCAATTGTAAAATAAAATGCCAAAGTCTTACTTCCCTTGCATTTTAGTGTTTGCGTTTGATTGGCACGTGGATTATTGCAAATGAGAAAATTGTCCTCTATTATTATGTCGTTTGAGGGCAAAATATTTTGTTCTGTTCATAAATTACACTTGAAAGGAAAATAAAAAAAAAAATTTAAATAAATAAAACAACTTCCTCGCATACGGTAATAAACTGTCATCGTAACCTTAAGATTTCATCGCATCAGTTTCAAAGGAGCTGATGAAATTCAATTGCCTTGGTTTGGAGATACATTTGTGCATATTATTAGAGTGGAAGCATTGCTGATATTGGATTTAAAGGGGGAGTTTCACCTTTGCGTGGCCTTCCTTTGTTGGGAGGTGCTCTCCGGCAACTTTTAATAAATATCTCTTAGTCTAGCTTATTTGGCCTTTAGTATATGTGTAGGAAAGAGTTTGTGTTGTCATAGCAACAACTCCTGTTAGCGGTTTGAGGAAGAGTCTTATATTACAAGAACTCCTATGCATTACTTTATTAATGGTATAATGGTAATGAAAGGGAAAAGCGACGACCTCTGCTCTCGGTGAAAGTTTTGAAAGTTTATTTAAGAGTTATGAAGTAAAAGTAAATACTGGAAAGTAGAGTTATAGGCACGCACGAGGAACCCTAGAATTCGGTGGCAGTTTCCAACGTTCCAACCTTTTGATCACAATTTGAGGCTTTTAGGCTAGAGTTCTGGACAGTTGACACGCCAGACTCTCCCAAACATGAATAGATAAGAAAGAAAGGCTGAGAGCTATGGAAAGAAGAGGAATAAGCAAAGGCCTACATGATAAGGGTGGGAAGGGGATCTAGGAGAGAAAAGGGTTAAAAATAATGTGAGAAGCTGGCTAGGGGAGGGAAACTCACGGGATTGGAGGAGAGAGGCTTTCCAGGAGGGGCTTCGGAGAGTATCCAGGAAGGAGTTCCAGGAATCCAGTGTGACCAGGAGAAGGATCAGACTTCCCGCCCTAGTATGGTTTTAGTGGTGTCAAAGTTTGTCGCAGCACGGTGGCGGTTTAGGTCCTTGAAGGCACTTGTCTGGTTTGGATAATTTGACGGGGGGACCCATCTGTGGTGTGGGTGTCCTTCTGTGGTGGTAAGGTCAAACGTTATAACCTGGTAATAGTGACCACGGTGGGTCTGCGGGCCATTTAATTACGGTGTATGGCCGCTGGGGGCATTCAGTTTTTAAGAAAGGTGCCCGCAGACACTGGTCCGTTTTTTGGATAGTTATAGTGCCTTCAAGGACCTTGAAACCAAACAATTCCTACTGTACGGTTATTTGGTTTTTGTGGTTTTTGTTGTTGTTATTTATGAGTTATTTATAACGTTTTGTAATAAAAGGCTGCTGTGGCCATTTAAACTCCAGTCCTGGTGTGTGTATTAATTGGAAGGAAGGGGATGGGGAATTGTAGGTAAAGGGGGTGGTTGGCTGTAAAAGGGGGACCTCTGAGCTACCTTAGTTATGTGCACAAGCGGCTCATCATTAATTACAAAAGATATGGGATAGTAGACAGTAGATAACACCTTACACTAAATAACAGTAATAAATAAGACAAAGTACAAATCCAAATGCAATTGTCACGATCTGGGATCAGGCTCGGAGTCCAGTACCTGAAACAGCAGGCAAAGTTGTGGTATAACAGGCCGGGTCTGGTACACAAGCAGACGGTAGTATTGTAGGAGCAGGCAGAAGCGTTGTCAGCGAACAAGTCGAGGTCAGTAGCCAAAGGTATCAGGTATGAAGTGGAAGACGATGAGAGTAGTTGGTGAATCAGCAGCCAAGTGTCGGTACACGGGTAGCAGTATGAGCAGATTGTATCACAGAGGGAGCAGGAAGTAAGATATTGGCAGGAGCACAATAATCTGGCAAACAGGAAGTGTAGAGGCGTGGCTTAAATAGGAAGTTCAAGGGAGAAGCAAGGAGTTCAGAGTTCAGCAGAAACTAGGTTTAACTGAGGATTACACAGGAGATCAGGTAAGGAGCTATCCAAGGTTCTAAGGTGGCTCAGCAGGTAGAACCACTGCCAGCTACAGCAGAGGCCCTGGGTTCAGATCTGGTTCCTGACAGCAATAAACTGGCCACAGCCTTTCATTTTTGTTTTATTAAATAACTCAATAAATTAAATAATGAATATATAATGATAATAATAATAATAATATATACCAAACAACATGAACCTAGCCGTTGCAGCTCGGGCTCTAAATATAAAATCAAATACTAAAATATCCAATACACAAAACACATAAACAGGAAGCAAGGGCAAATTGAAAAGCACATACAAACAAGCACTGAAAGACATACCGGGGAACAGAGGTCGTGACTAGGGAGGGAGGGGTGTGTGTTAGCTCTCCGACCGCCGAACTGTAAATGAGCTAACGTTACTTCTTTTTTACCATTATAGGATGAAGAGGCACAAGTAAAACCATTGAAGGTGAGGAGGAGTCAATCAAAACACGAGGAGACTATGTGCGATATTCCAATGAACAGGTAAGTGAAAAGGGTATAAATGTAAACCAAAAAATTAACTTAAATAACATGTTTCATAACCTATTTTAAATTATACACTGTCACAATCCCATACTAGGACCCTTACAGTCATTATGGTCCTGATACATTATTTTCTGCTATCTCGGAACACCTTACCAGCTTGATTGACCTCTAGACTCCCAGAACCTCACTGTAGAACAAGGAGACTAACTGTCTTCAAGCTGCACATGAAGCCATTTTGAATGTTTATTGAGAAGAGTTACAAAGTAAAAGTAAATACTGGAAAGTAGAGTGAAAGGCATGCATGAGGAACCCTAGAATTCGGTGGCAGTTTCCAACGTTCCAACCTTTTGATCACAATTTAAGGCTTTTAGGCTCCAGTTCTGGACAGTTGACACCGTGGACTCTACCAAACATGAATAGATAAGAATGTGCACAAGCAGCTGATCATTAATCACAAAAGATATTATTTTCTGCTATCTCGGAACACCTTACCAGCTTGATTGACCTCTAGACTCCCCAAACCTCACTGTAGAACAAGGAGACTAACTGTCACCAAGCTGCACATGAAAAAGTGTTGTCAGGGAGACCCAACCGGTGTCCATAGTACAGCTTCTGCACTGACCACTGCACGAGCCACTGCCCAAATGAATGCATAAGTAAAGCACTGTGGTCTTAACCTCGTGCCCACTTGTGTGCATGCACATTGTAAGAAATGTTCTGCGCATGCCCAGAGTGCCGTGCGCCCCTATGCACATGTCCGGAAGACCCATTCTCAGGGTCAAAGGGTAAACGCGCGCAATATATGCGTGCGCATCAGAGGTTTCCTTGCGTGCATGCATGCGTGCGCAAGTCCCACAGGGAGTGACATCTTGAAGCCCTATTTAAACAGATCCATGGCACACCTCCTTTGCTGATTGATCCTCAGCTATTCCTGTGTTATTGTTCCTGTAATCCTGTGAATTCCTGTTTATTGACCTGGCTTGCCTTGACCATTCTTCTGCCTGCTAAATATATATCTGCTTGATCCCCTGTTTTGACCTCTGCTCGCTCCTGACTGCTTTTGGCTCCTGATTCTGTACTGCTGTTCCTGATTGGCTTGACCCCGGCTTGTGACCCCGACTCAGCTCCTGCCTCTTGCTTCGGTACCTTGTCTGCATCTGGTTTCCTACCATCCAGGCACCAGTGCTTCCTTGTGTCCTCCTCTCCCTGTCCCCATATGTAGGGAAGTTGGATACAGGACGCAAGGGATGCCACCTCCTCCATTCGGTCTCACCCCAGGTACGTGACATATGGTCAGAGATGTGCACATGTCCGCAAAGCACAGTGTGCACATGCCAGCGTGGACATGCACATTCTAGCCAGTAGCTTCAGGCAGCCAATTTAAGGATGCTTGCTGCAACTGCACTTTGCTGAGAGATCTTCAGCTAGTACTCTGTGTTGCAACTTTATTCCACATGCAGCTAGACAAAGAACAACCGCTGACGAGTTTCTGCCTTACTCAGGCTTAGTCATAGCTGGTTGTGATCTAACACCAATCCCACTAAAATAGCACACCACACAAGGCGGGGAGAAACACTGAGGAGCACCTGTATCTAATAAACAATCCATGTGATTAAGGATTTTATAATTCAATGAACAGCAAAACATGGAGAGACGGTTAGGGATGCAGACATCTAGGTAACACATCTACCCAGATAGCAAGAAATTGAGCTGCAAGTTTGAAAATGACTTGCTAAACTATTGCAGACTTGCCAAGCTTCCCAATTTTGTTGCACAGTTACAGCAAGTCTGCATTGCAAGTCTCCAGACCAGCGAGCTTGCAGAGCTCTTGCTAAGACCTGCAGGACTCTTGCTGTAGAGTTGCCAAGCAAATTTGCTACAAATTCAAAAAGTGTCAACTAGAACTTGTGCTGCGAGTGTTCTGCAAGTCTACAACTTGCCAGGAATGTGTGCAGCAAGTTAACAAAATTACAATTTCACCCCGCCACAAGTTTGTGGCAAGTTATCCTTGCTATCTGGGTAGGTAACAAAGAACTCCAAACTCACTATTGGTTGCTCTGCACTGTGTCAATATTACACTCAGCAGCAGGCAGATGCAATCAATGACAGAATCCTTAGGGAAAGTCAAATGAGTGCAGACTATGTAATCAGCTAGACTGTATACAGTCCTAGCAAATGAAATGTAAGTAGTCACCCCGCTTAGGGCAAGGTGGCTATAGAGGAATTTTAGATGAAGGTGGACTGAGTCTCACTATTCCTGTGGATTGAAGAGTGGCCTATACCTGCTGGGGAAGTAAAGACTTTGTAATTGGCCTTGGTCAGGGTGTTAGCCTGGGGAAGGTAGGTTGGCCAGACCATGACCCTGGTGATTTTTGGGCCAGGTGTTCGACACGGCGTCCAAAAGACCAGGCTTGCAACCACGGACTTTGATGTCCCTCACAACTAAGTTGTAACACTGAGGAGCACCTGTATCTAATAAACAATCCATGTGATTAAGGATTTTATAATTCAATGAACAGCAAAACATGGAGAGACGGTTAGGGATGCAGACATCTAGGTAACACATCTACCCAGATAGCAAGAAATTGAGCTGCAAGTTTGAAAATGACTTGCTAAACTATTGCAGACTTGCCAAGCTTCCCAATTTTGTTGCACAGTTACAGCAAGTCTGCATTGCAAGTCTCCAGACCAGCGAGCTTGCAGAGCTCTTGCTAAGACCTGCAGGACTCTTGCTGTAGAGTTGCCAAGCAAATTTGCTACAAATTCAAAAAGTGTCAACTAGAACTTGTGCTGCGAGTGTTCTGCAAGTCTACAACTTGCCAGGAATGTGTGCAGCAAGTTAACAAAATTACAATTTCACCCCGCCACAAGTTTGTGGCAAGTTATCCTTGCTATCTGGGTAGGTAACAAAGAACTCCAAACTCACTATTGGTTGCTCTGCACTGTGTCAATATTACACTCAGCAGCAGGCAGATGCAATCAATGACAGAATCCTTAGGGAAAGTCAAATGAGTGCAGACTATGTAATCAGCTAGACTGTATACAGTCCTAGCAAATGAAATGTAAGTAGTCACCCCGCTTAGGGCAAGGTGGCTATAGAGGAATTTTAGATGAAGGTGGACTGAGTCTCACTATTCCTGTGGATTGAAGAGTGGCCTATACCTGCTGGGGAAGTAAAGACTTTGTAATTGGCCTTGGTCAGGGTGTTAGCCTGGGGAAGGTAGGTTGGCCGGACCATGACCCTGGTGATTTTTGGGCCAGGTGTTCGACACGGCGTCCAAAAGACCAGGCTTGCAACCACGGACTTTGATGTCCCTCACAACTAAGTTGTATCTAAGTTTGTGTGTCTCCAGACATGACCCGTAGGCCAACAAATTGGCCTACGGAGACACACCAGCGGAGACACAAACAGCAATTAAATCCATTGCTATCTCTTCCGCATGATAGAAGTGTACCTGTAAAAAGTAAGTAAAGTCATCCGAGTGAAACATCTTTAAGAAAAATACAGCAAGTCCACTTGACTTGACTTACTTGTTATAGATATACCATGACCCGGATGAATGAGAACCTTCACAGACATGATAGAAGTGGATCTCCAACCGCTCATCTCTGAAATTGTTTTACAGTTTTCTTCGACAGGTTTTTTGTTGTTGTTGCATAAGATGAATGCCTTTTGTTTAGCATTATCATGCAAGGAATGCAAACTGACACACACACACTCAGTCTCAGGATTAGCAATCCCTAAAGTTTATTAACTAGCACATTACCATATCAGCGGTTCTCAACCTGTGGGTCACGACCCCGTCGGGGGTTGCATGACGATTTGCCAGGGGTCGCCTTAAGACATCCCAACTCTCCGGGTCTCCCACTATTGGATAGCAGCTCCCGGCCGCCCGGGAGAGAACCACTTTATCCCGGAAAGGTTTACTCGGCTCGATCAAGCAGAGTAAACCTTTCCCTGCTCTAGTTTTTTTTTCTGACATCGGAGCCACTGGCCACCGTCAGTCAAAAGAAAAAAACAGCATAGGAATGCATAGCTAGATTCCTATTGGCTATTTCACTTTGCAATAGCCAATAGCAAACTAGCTACTGCACCCGTCCAATGCTGCTGTCAATCAGCAGAAGGGGACCTGAAGTTCTCCATCAGGTCCTCTTTTAGTGACTGACAGCAGCAGAGGGCGGTTGCAATAGCCAGCTTGCTTTTGGATATTGCACATTGAAATAGCCAATAGGAATGTAACTAGGAATTCCAATGCTGATTTTTTTTCTGACTGACGGCGGCCGGCGGCTCCGATGTCAGAAAAAAAAAAACAGAGCAGGGAAAGGTTTACTCTGTTCGATCGAGCAGAGTAAACCTTTCCAGAAGAAAGTGTTTCTCTCCCAGGCGGCCGGGAGCCGCTATCTAATAGCTATCTGACGGTAGCAAAATTACAGTGATGAAGAACAACGAAAATAATTTTACTGTTAGGGGTCGCCACAACTTGGGCATTGTTATCAAAGGGTCGCGGCACTACAGAGGGTCACGGCACTAGAAAGGTTGAGAACCGCTGCTTTATATGCTTTGTAATTATCATAATTGTGACTGCTCATGCCCCTAGACTTTATCCACAAATACGACCTTCGAAATAGTCCAGTTAGTTCTAGCTTGAGGCTGGTACGTGTTCACAGTTTAGTTTCTTTAAAAAGAGAGAGACAAGATGGTTGAAAAACAAGATGGGGGTCAAAGAATTTCATATATACACTTTCTTTCACACTATGGAGCCGGAACTGGCTTACCAACTCACCACAAGGGGGGCGCTACAGGTGAGCTGAAACTTCACCAGCGGAGACACAAACAGCGATGAAATCCATTGCTATCTCTTCCTCGCTCTATCCGAATCGAAAAAGTTTTGGCTTGAGCTCCACTTTAAGGCAAAAGAGAAAACTCTATTTAACTTTTTCAAAGTAAACGCATCAAGTGACAAGTAGTTTGCAATTAGTTTAAGCGCTTATAGATCGCCGAAGAGTCCTGCATTTGTAACTGTTAACGTCTCTGCGCCCTGAAGGAATACAACAAATCATTCTCTCGCTACTGCAGCGTATAGATTTCCTTTAACCAGCGTTTAAGTAGGATAGCGGCCCTTGTTCCATATCACGCATCAAAGCAATACCCTACTGCTTCATAAATGCGAACTGCACTCCGTGCGAACATTGCGGCTCACTCTGCAGTCTCGGAAATCCATTCGCCTTGTCGGAGTCTAGGAAATATCTGCCATTATGCTTAGGATTTAAAGATTTTTTTTTTTTTAATGCTGTGTACATTCACTTTACCGAATGAGTTTATTCAGATAGGATCTTCCACTTATATTATTTAGTTTATTACATTTCTGTGTGCGCTTATTTACTTTACAAGTGGGACAGCTGTAAGCGCTGCTCTGTGACTGAGGGAGTTTGCCGGTAAAATTAAGTAAAAAGACAAGGAAGAGGGAAGCCAGCCAGCAGCTGGAGTGCAGACCAGCGTATCGCTTTACCTGCCATAGGTTATTGTAATTGGGTTCAGTCGGTCTTGCAATCCACAAGCATTGACGCTGGTTGACTAAAGAAGCTGAGGATCTTCATGCAATATATTATGT
Source organism: Nanorana parkeri (assembly GCF_000935625.1). NCBI lineage: Eukaryota > Metazoa > Chordata > Amphibia > Anura > Dicroglossidae > Nanorana > Nanorana parkeri. The sequence goes on from NW_017307143.1 coordinate 696,648, forward strand.
GATTATACACTTGAATTATCCAATCACATGCAGATGAACAAAGTCAACAGGACATTTCTTTTCACGTGATTGGATAATTGCAATGAATATGCATATAATTTATTGTGTGAAGATTCTGAACTCCTTTAAAGGGTTTCTAAACCCTCCGTTTTTTTTTTGCATATACAGGTGAAACTCGAATAATTAGAATATCGTGCAAAGTTCATTTTTTTTCACTAATGCAACTTAAAAGGTGAAACTAATATATGAGATAGACTCATTACATGCAAAGCAAGATAATTCAAGCCGTGATTTGTCATAATTGTGATGATTATGGCTTACAGCTCATGAAAACCCCAAGAACCCCAAATCCACAACCTCAAAAACGTAGAATATTACATGCAATCAATAAAACAAGGATTGTACATAGAACAATATCGGACCTCTGAAAAGTACAAGCATGCATATGTACTCAGTACTTGGTTTGGGCCCCTTTTGCAGCACTTACTGCAATTACTTTTGCACGATATTCTAATTATTCGAGTTTCACCTGTATATAAGGCTAGCAAGCAGTAGATATATGCAAAAAGTAAAACAATAAATAAAACGCTTTAACACCAGTTTAAACTTACTGTGTTATCGCTGCGCGCTCCCGCCCGAAAATCCGAAACTGCTCGGGCGGCCGCAAAGCATCTTGGGGCAGGCGCATGCGCAGTTCGGATTTTCGGCCGGGAGACGAGGAGAGACACAAGGTAAGTCTAGGACGGCGTGCAACCGCATGCAGACACCGTGGGATCGGAAGTGCCTGCAAGCAGAGAGGAGTCAGCGCTGGATCGGAGACCCGCCGCAGTGCTGGAGAGAAGGCTGAAAAGGACAGGAAATAAGAGGAAGATCGGATTAAGAGACATCATTTAAGGCAAGTGCTGACATTAACATTGGGGGGAGGGAAAAGAAAATTTGACTTTAATGTCACTTTAATAAATCAGCATTACTGTGTAGCCAGGCAGGAGATACCACAATTCACCATTGTAGCTTTGAAGCCCCCCGTGTTAACAGACTGCTCACTGCAATGTACCGCACAGTACTTACAGTGCTACAGCTTGGAGTAAGTCATGTGGAGCGCACCATACAGTATGTATGTGTAGCTTTCCAATAGGGATGCACCGATACTATTATCAGTATCGGTGCCGATACCGAGTATTTGTACTCGCACCAAATGCTCAGATACCGGAATTTCCAGTCAGAAGGAGCATGGTAACTGGTGAGCACAGTGATGGACCAGGAAATCATCACTCCCAGAAGTGTCGATCTCCTGGTCCCCCATTGCTTTTAGAAGTTTTTCCTGCTGACCTCCATGGTTCTTTCAGGACACAGTAGTGATGAAGGGGTAACTGTTGAGCACAGTTGGGGACCAAGAGATCATCACTCTCAGAAGTGTCAATCTCCTGGTCCACTATTGCTTTCAGTGGTCCCTAAAGCCTCTCTGTTGAAGAAAAATTACCAGTTGAAGTTTTTTCGGAAACAAACACTTCTGGGAGTGTCAATCCCCTGGTTCCCACTTGCTATGGGAGGTTTCTCCTTCTTGCCTCCATGTTTTTTCAGGACACAGTAGTGATGAAGGGGTAACTGCTGAGCATAGTGGGGGACCAAGAGATCATCACTCCCAGAATGATCGATCTCCTGGTCCCCATTGCTTTCAGAGGTCCCTTCTGCTGACCATTTCTTTTTCAGGACACAATAGTGATGAAGCGATAACTGCTGAGCACAGTGGGGGACCAAGAGATCATCACTCCTGGAAGTGTCGGTTTTTGAAGGGACTTTAGCAGACAATTTCCCTTTAATAGACTCTTGTTCAGCAGCACAGGAAGCACAAGTTAAGTGTTTACTCTTCTTCTGCTAGGACAGCTTTTGGACAATTTCATTTTCCCAACAGGGTCACTTCAAAGCATCTATTAAATCTTCATATTACTTCATTTCTAAAAGATATTTTGTACACACAGTGCTTCGCAAAACATCAGCTAAGCATGTCGTCTAATGAGTCCTCCACCAGCCTCTTAATTCTTTTTTTGTTGTTGTTGTTGTGAGCTATCTACATAACAACCAAGTGATCTCTTGGATTCCGGTTTCCTAATGTAACATTTCTAAAAGCAAATGAGAAAAATGGCAAATCAAAGGGTTGAAAAGTGTTTCAAGGACTCACGCTGTCTTCAAGCATACTGAGAGCACTGAATCACATAATAATAGCCTTCATAATATTGACCTACAACATAATTAATTTACTGCCAGGGACACGACTCATAAGAAGTTGGGTCTGCTCCTGCTATGCCTTCTGTGGGCGCAATGTGATGACTTTTAATGAGGCATTTTGTTGCTTGAATTTGTTTTTAAGTAACACAATTTTCAGTTAGAGAAACATAATGAAAATGTGAAGAAAACTCATAAAGACATCCTATGGCCCAAACAGAAAATACATGTACATATGTCTTTTTTGATATGGGAGCTGCCATGGCTGAGCTCTTACTAAAAATGTTAATTTATTGGTTGTCATGCTGACCTTCTAACATTAAAGTCTATGGAAATTTATATTTTGCAGCGTACCAGTCCTTAGATGCAGACGCTCACTCACTGTAGACAGCTTTGGATAGAAAGTGTGTTGGAACTACAGAACACCTCTCCTCCTCTCCATTACATGGGTGAAAAGAGATTCTGAAGCCGAGAGAGAGAGAGAGAGAGAGGGGGGGGAGGGGGGGGCACTTGGAACAATTCTAACTGATTACAGCACAGGCAGAGAGCACAGGGAGTGCTCAAGATTTCAGACAGGTTCAATAGGTATTTGTTAGCACTTATCAAACCGATATAACAAAACCCTTTCAAATGAATATTTAACAGACCAAAAGGGAGCAAATAACAGAAGTGCATTGTTAGTGTTTACATGCATATTAAAATCAAAGACAGCTAGCATTTTTGGAAGGAGGCCAGCAATGGCAGCCTCAGCCTCCCTTATTACAGGTTTTCCTTATTGAAGTGTATACAGGGAACAGAGTCCCCCATGTCCAATGATTCATTTAAACCCCCCAGGAATTTTTCAACTTGGAATCTTCCCAGCTAGGACAAGACTTCACTCCAGATGCACCAATATAAATCCTCAACCAGGCCTCCGTCAAGCACCCCCTACAACTTTCCTGCCACAGCTAGAATAAGTGCAGTAAGGTCAAATGTCCCATCTGTTCCACAAGCTCTCTGTGCTGCCATCGGTCCTCTCGTCTGTCCAAAGGTAGGCGGACACAGCTGGCAGGAGCCATGATTGGAGAGTTTGATGGGTGATGCAATACTTTATCTGGAGCCCAAATTTAAATTCCATGCTTAGAGTTGGATCTAAGGCCTACCAGAATGGACCTTCAGTCCAAGGACCAGACTTCACACCTGAGCACCATTATAAAACCTCAACCAAGCCTAGAATAGGTGCAGCACAGTCAAATATTCACCCGCACTCCAGAAGCGCTCAGTGCTGTCATTGGTCCTCTCGTCTGCCCAAAGGTAGGCAGACACAGCTGGCATGACCCATGATTGGAGGGTTTGATGGGTGATGCAATACTTTAGCTGGAGCCCAGATTTAAACTCTGTGCTTAGTGTTGGATCTAAGGCCTACCAGAATGGACCTTCAGTCCAAGGAGCAGACTTTACTCCTGAGCACCAATATAAAACCTCAACCAAGCCTAGAATAGGTACAGCACAGTCAAATATTCACCCGCACTCCACAAGCTCTCAGTGCTGCCATTGGTCCTCTTGTCTGCCCAGCGGATACAGCTAGCAGGTGGCATGATTGGAGGGTTTGATGGGTGATGCAATATTTTGCCTGGTGCCCAGATTTAAATTCTCTGCTCAATGTTGGATATAAGGCCTACAGGAGGGGACTTTCACTCAAAGCTTGACCATGGCCTACCTCTATTGCTGGGGGTCTGATTATTTTATTTTTCCTTTTTTGTTCTATCTTTTTTTTAGTTTTTTAACTTTTAAAATTCCTGCAGGTTCCGCCCCCCCTGTGACGCGGACGCTCGCAAGGGACAGAACCCGGAAGATGGATGCCGGCATCGGCCGGAGGACACAGCGGGGATCGTGGACAAGGTAAGAGACGCTACGCTGTAATCCTGAGTGTGGCTCGGGGATACCGCTTATGGCACTGAAAATTAACCCCGAGCCACACTGGGGAATACTGCCAAGGAGGTAGAGGTACTTGAAAAATTCACGACCTTATTGTATATAGGATCTTTATACTTACAAAAAAATTTGTTTTAAAAGAAAGTGATAACTTTGTGATTGATGTTACATAGCCCACACACCTCACTATGAGAAGCCGGGATTCTGTAATGTGTCTCAGTCATCACCGAATAACGTTATTCTCAAAGTCGAGTCAGAAGACTCCAATTTATGAGAATTTACTGAATACCCCTGATAATGCTTAACTCTAATCCGTCTACTCATCAACCTAAATCAATGCTAACGTTTTTTATGAGTCCTAACAGGATTGGGATATTTCACGTAATAAAGTCTAAAATGTTATATACTCTCCCCAGGTACACTTTGAAATGTCATGATTAAAAAATATTACAATAATAAGCCAAACTATGTGCTCACTGGAAATGTTTTATAGTTCCCCTTTAATATCTTCATGCATTAAAATATCATGAAGCATAAAAGCTGTTAATAGACTGCTAACATTTAAAGCACAATTCCTGGAAAAACTTTTTTTTCTTTGGATATACAGAAGGACTAAAACCCCTGTCAGGTTTTAATTCTTGTTTATGTAGCCAGGGCACAGACGTTTGCCTTTGTGTGGTCACCAAGACAGGAAGTAAGTAACATTTCTTCAACAGGGACACTCACAGTAATATATACTGTAGAATGGGAATGGATCCCTCATTGAAAATATAGTTCCAGAATGCAAATAGTTCTGCAGGGAAGAAACTGGCCTTTCAGTTTCCTCCGGTTTTTCTGGATTGTGGCTGGGATCTGGAGCTCTGGAGATTTTTTAGTGTTTTGGGTGGGATGAAATCTCCAGTCCTGAGGTCAGGTGTTGCGGGTGATCAGGTGGCTGAGAGCAGCCTCATTAAGAGCTCAGACCAGAGCTCAGAGAGTTGGTGTGGTGTGTGCTGGAGGCACACAAGGGCCAAGCTAGGTGGTGGAGGAGCCACACACAGAACAGCCAGGGAGGCTTGAAGATTAGTGTAGGAAGCTGCTGGAAGCGTTTAAAGGGTATAAAGTGCCCTGAAATGTTTTTGTTGAGGCAAATGTTAAAGTCCTGGGATTGGGGCACTGAATGAAAAGGACAACCTTGAGTCGGTGAGACAATATACAGTACAGTACTTTGGGTTATATGCTGAAGTTAAGCCTGAAGTTGTGTTTTTCACCTGCAAGTTGTCTGAAGAAAAAGAATAAAGACTTTTTAGTTGATAAAAAACCCTGTGCGAGTGCTCGGTGAGCTCCCCAACATTATAATATATATATATATATATTAAGCTCACCGAGGTCACTGATTGCCTATACCTGGGCGGGATGACGGCCAGAGTGTCACAGTTCTTAGTAGCCTGGGATCGCTATGACCAGAAAGGGGGCAGCAGGTGAATCTGCTATGCCCCACCCGACCCAAAGAGATGCCGCCAGGCTGCCTCATAATAGGGACAGCCCTGTCCCTACATTTCAACTATGTTGTCTTGAGTTCTGATGGAGTGAACCACCCAAAGTCTTCTTATATCTCTTGGGTGCAGTGAGATCCCATGAGATGATTCCCATCTATGCTTCCTATCACTGACGTCTCACCTTGCCTGCTGCACTTGTAAATGGAATGAAATTGCAACAGTGAGAACAATACCCTTTTAAAAGCCTGAGTCCTGTGCACATGCGGTAGGCTAACTACTTAGCCAGGTTTGTGGGAGGAGCCCCGCACAGTTAACCCTCCCACCCTCCTCACCCTTTCATAAACATCTAATCTGAATATGCCCCCTTATTTTGCATACTGACCATAGTGACCACGGCACACCCCAGGTCTACGTAGGCAGGTGCGTGATCTCTCTTTTCAGATTCGAATTTAGTGCGACTCTGACTACAAATATAAACTATGTGGATGACCTATTGGTTTTCGGTGTACCGGCCCATTAAGAGTTAAGCAAATGGATCCTTTTAAAGCCCAGTGTAGTCCCATTTTATATGTAATCATTTTCTGTTAAAAAAAAAAGATAAATGAATGGTAGTAATATCTCTGCATCCGAACGCCTCTGATCATTTTCAATTCTATATAATTTCATATTCATGAAAGATAAGATGAACCCTTCTGTATTAAAATAGGCAATTCTGAGAATGGACGGGAGATTTTTTAAATTTCCTGCGACTGGCCTTATCTCACTTGTCAGAAAATAAATAAAAAAGGAAAAAAAAAATCACATTTTATAAGGCACTAATTAGACCGCGGTAAAACAAAACCTCCTCGTGAAAGTTATCCATTAAAGTTCAGATTGAAAGCCGGCATCTAATATATCACTTATAAATGATCTCCATTGTCTGCTTAATGAAATCCTCTGTCTGTAGTAGGCATATTGTCAGCGACTTCATTTGTTAGATTCCGGGGGGTTTGCATAAAATATATCTTAAGATTTTCAATCCACTTTTTTGTTCTCTTCAAAAGAAAAAAACCAAACACTTTTTACACAATTCAGCTACTAATACTAAAACAGACAAAGCGAACACGTTTGCATATACAAGCTACCGTGTTTCCCTGAAAATATGACACTGTCTTATATTTTGTTTTCCCCCAAAAAACACACTAGGTCTTATTTTCGGGGATGTCTTATTTTTTTAAATGTTTCTATGTCAGAAGTCCCCTTAGTGACTGAGGCTCAGTCACCTCATCTCACCTCACTCCGACCCCACTGGCCATGCCGCAGTGTGCCGCTGCCTGCTGGGAAATGTAGCTTTCTGCCCGGCGGCAGCTTTCTAAGCAACAGATCTCTGCTGATTTCGGGACATGGGCATGCGGCATGCGGGATGCGGGAGCTGCGGAGCGGCGGTCAGTCCCCACCGTGTACTCTGGTTGCTCTCTGGGCCGCCCCCACCCCCAAATGACAGAATACCAAGGTCCTGGCTGCGCCCCCTCCCAGCCTCGCCTCGCCTCGCCTCGCCCTTCCTACAGCCCTGCCAGGGGTGCAGACAAGGGACAGTGCGGTAAAGTACATGCTACTGTACCACCGAACTAGGTCTTATTTCTGGGGTAGGTCTTATATTACAGGAATCTCTAGTGCTAGCTCTTACTTTCGGGGTAGGTCTTATTTTCGGGGAAACACAGTAGTACTATTTTCCTTGCTCCTGCTGTCCCTAGATGTGTATGGAGAATGCATCACTGTGCTGCTCCTCGTTCAGAGCCGATGCAGACCTGAACGATCCGGGACGCACGTCCCGGGATTGCGTGGTCGAGCACAATAGCAGACAGCGTTTGCCGTGCAGCCCCATTGATTTCAATGGGGTACTTCCGTGCAGCAATCGCAGAACAAAAGTACATGTATCTGTTTTTTGCTATATACAGACATCCCAACCTGCAAAACCTTATTTCAGGGAGAAAATGCCTCTCTCGCGGACATCACTGAGCCGCTATCTAATAGCGGGAGACTCCCTGAACATCAGGGAGACTTGAGATCCCTGGCTATACATGATGCACGGCTGTTTTAGCCACAATCGTGTTCGGTTGCACGGGCAGAATCGCGGCAGGAAACCACGCTTTCCGCCCAGGGCGCAACTGGGGTGCCATTAGAAAATAATGGCACCCACAGCGCAATCATCGGTGGTGGGCGGCTCCGTGACCGCACGGCAATCCGTGCGGTATTGTGCACGATTGCCGCCAGGGGCGTATCTGCCGCGAGGCAAACAAGGCGTTTGCCTGGAGATCCCCATTAAACTTTGACAATGCATGAATGCGTGGCAGAAGCATGCCAGGAGCATGCACTGGTGCGCATTCACACAATGTGTCAAACATGTGCAATGCACTTGTTAATGGCACTTCAAGCACGTTGCAGGCTTTTGACACGTTCCATGACCGTGCACCAATACTTGCCAATGGCAACCCAAATGTGACCGATAAAATGTTAATTTTTGCTCGTGTGTGAACATGCACAAACATGATAAAAAAAACGCAAAAAGCTTACAGCTGAAATTGCTGCAGTAGCTTCTATGCTCTGTGGGAGGCCATTGAAATGAGGCTGACACGTGGCAATGGAGGCAAAATGCACATTCATTAATGCAAAGTGTAAGCGGGACCTCATTGTCCTATCAGCCTGGGGGTGGGTCCATGACAGCCTTTGGCTCAAATGGAGTAAGTTTAAAGTTGCCGGCTGTCATTCACCTGGAAGACTGAAAAGGGGACAGCACTAGACTGAAAATGAGTATTGTAACAAAAGCTGTTTTATTTTTAATTTTTTTATTTATTGTGCTATTTTTTTTTTGACTGGCATCTTGCTTTAATGTCTATGGCCAGCTTTACAAGCAATGTTCCTTATAACCGCCGCAACCCTCCGCCTCATACAGCAAATCTAATTTCTTTGTAATGGAAAAGAAATTCTCGGTTTGCTTCCATCTAGTGTCCCCTTAGAGGATTATTTTTTTTTTCCCCTCTCAGTCAAGTAAATACAAGCGGAAAAGCAAAATTCAGCCAAAAGCCGGTTACCCTGCTGTTCTGCCAATAAGAGTGCACAGATCTTACTATAAATAGTCTTTATAGCATGACTAATGACTGTGCGTAAAACACCGGGATATGGTGTATGCGGCATTATAATTTTCTGCCGGCTTGAAACCTATCCCTGGAATCCTCGGTAATACAAAATGATGTGTTTTAATATGTGATGCTGTTTGCTCGATTTAATAAAGCGCATCCTGTAAAAACACATCAATAGTTTATTGCTAAAATAACCGCCACGGCTTCGGATTCAATAAACAAAAAAACTTGGTAGCGCCAACTTAGCGAACACATATTCAATTCAAGATAAAAGGCAAATTATTTTGCAAGTTGAGGTGATGTGCGTTTGTTAGGGCAAGGAACGGTCACTGGCCAGGGGTGCACAGCTATTGCACTGATTTTCCATTTTGGGGAGGGGAAGTCAGATTGTGGTATGAGTGTCTGTGTCCGCTGTACCACCTAGCTCACTGATGTCACTGGTTGCCAGGAGCTCAACGGGAAGCAAGCCAGAGTGTCCCATTCAGCTCCTGCCAATCGGTGTCCTCAGTAAGCTGTGCACAGAGCATCACTGGTTACTAGAGCTGTTTGCAACCTGGGATGCTGTATCTACCCCCTGCCACAAGTTAAACAAAAAAGGTTCAGGCTACCTACATAGTATAGGTAGTCCAAGGGTTAATTTAAAGATCGGGACAAACCAAAATGTATGAATTTGTTCTTAGAAAAAGGATTTATTCATGTAAAATTGGGTAACAGACATTTACATGAATAAATCCTTTTTCTAAGAACAAATTCATACATTTTTGGTTTGTCCCGATCTTTAAATGAACCCTTGGACTACCTATACTATGTAGGTAGCCCGAACCTTTTTTGTTTAACTTGTGCTTTATATCGGTTATTGATCTGGTAAGATGGACCTACCTCCAAGGGTAAAACATTAGAGCTATTGTATCTCCAGAAGTAAAACAATCCCATTTTTTTCTACCCCCTGCCAGGACCGGATTTCCCACAAGGCCACCAAGGCCCGGCCTCGGGGCGGCAGAGGGCAGAGGGGTGGCAGCAGAAAAGAACAAATAATTGAATAAAAAGTGCTAAAAATAAAGAAACAGTAAAAAAATTGAAACTAGCCTCGCCCCAATGCCAGGTCCCACAATACGCCCCCCCGCCCTGCCACCTGGTTGCCATTCTCAATTGATGGGGAGGGGGGGCTTGGCCCATCAAATGGCACCGAACTTGTTGTTTATGAGGAGGAGAAAAGGTTGCATTGCATATTTATCTTTTGGACAGTTGGTACATTATGGGGGTGATTTATAAAGCATCCATGTAGCGAACAGCTCTGCGAATGAGATTTGCAGCATCATTATGGCCACTAGATGGAGCAAAGGAGCATATGTATTTGCTATGCTCCACAACTCCACTTAGTGACCATAATCTCCTTTGCGTAGCTGTTTGCTATGCAAATGGTTTATAAATCACTCACATATTATCCCGGCTGTCAAAACTCTAACAGGGCTATTCACAAAAGGGTGAAAAGTTAAGAGGAGGAGGCAGGAGAAGTGAACAATTTAGAACATAGTTACATAGTTACATAGTATTTGAGGTTGAATACTCACTTCTCCTGCCTTCTCCAAAACTCTTCACCCTGTAAATATTATAAAACACCTGCCATCTGTTGGATACATAGGCCAAAAATAAATTATAAGAACCAAAGGGTTAGTCCTACAGAACTAAAACTTTAGATTTTGGTTGATACTGAAGAGTTGAAGTGTAGGTATACTTCATATATTTTTTAAGTTTTGCATAGAGTAGTCAAGGGTTAAAATGTTTGCTGCTGTTGGGGAGATTTCTCTTGAATGAATCCTTTAAAGGGTCATTTGACTTTCCCAGGTGAATTTGGGAAAATGGAATTACCCCCACCGATCAAAATTTTCCTATGGGGCCTTGTGATTTCTAGTTATGCCCCTGAGCCCCTCCTTACATTTCCCTTTTTTAACTTCTCCTCTCATGGAGATGTAGTTTTGAATTGACTTTACATTATAGACAATTGAAGGTTATCTTCTGCTAACACTTTTTAAGAAGTAACAGGAACAGTTGATTATTTCTTTTGGAAAAAAGGTTTACAATAAAATACATTTAAATAAAATGACCATTGTGAGCTCCTTTGTCAGTGTTAAATGATATATCCAAACCCCTGCAACTGAAACTTTTGCTGGACAGCTTGACCTGATAACGTAAGAATAAAGGATCTACTGGCAGAATTATCAGAAATTAAAACTAAACATGTTACAGAGGAGACACAGAAAAACTAAAACCGATGTGTGAAAGCTATTCATTATCCGCGCCATATACACTGCCGGTCAGAAAAAAAAGTCACACACTCTAATATTTCATTGGACTGCCTTTAGCTTTGATTACGACACATATTGGCCGTGGCATCGCTTTGATAAGCTTATGCAATGTCACAACATTTATTTCCCTCCAGAGTTGCACTGAGTTTTCATCTTGTAGTGATGATGGGAGAGTCGGACCACTGCGTAAAGTCTTCTCCAGCACATCCCAAAGATCCTCAATGGAGTTAAGGTCTGGACTCTGTGGTGGCCAATCCATGTGTGACAATGATGTCTCATGCTCCCTGAACCACTCTTTCACAATCTGAGCCCGATGAATCCTGGCATTGTCATCTTGGAATATACCCAATGTGCCATCAGTGAAGAAAAAATCAATTGATGGGAAAACCTGATCATTCAGTATATTTAGGGAGGCAGCTGACATCATTTTTTGGGGACCTATTATCCAATGGAAGGCTCTGAACTATTTGCTTAGCTAAATCCAGGGTTTTCTTGCACAGGCAGTATATGTCATTTTCTTATCCAACGTTACCCTTTAACTCCAAAAGAGGTGAAGAACTCCTTAACTTAACTCACCTACATCCACCCAAACACGATATCTTGGTTTGGGGCAGATTGACTCTTCCAAAAACAAAATGGAGAACAAGCTTAGTCCAAAGTAACTTTTTGTAATATTTTGTAAATAGCTCAATGAGGAGGCAACTGAAGGTGATCCCAAATGTTCTTCCCTTTGTGATGGACACTGGGTATGAAGTTTTCCTTCTCTAAGCTCAGTAATAATGTTTCTGGGAAGGTGAAACTAATGTCTCGGTGGAAACGTTGGTATTTTTGTCCTGCAGAAGCAAATTAAAGACAGTGCAATGCTATTTGAGTTTTCAGAATCCTATCATGTTGTTCAGGGTCTATTTCTAATTTAATCTAGAATTCATGAGCTGACAATGGTCAAGTCAAGAAACAATATTCACTGGGAATAGAGGTACACTGTATGCTTAACTCTTCAAATAAAGACATTTGGATTAAACTGTAGCAAAAAAAAATGTAATGGGAAGACAACAAAGTATTCACTTTGCACTGCCCAAAGTTTTCTCTAAACTTTTGAGGAAAAATAAATTCCAGCCAGTTAAAGGAGCTCCATTATTTGTAGCTCCTTTAACTGGCTGGAATTCCATTCTTTGAAAGCACCAGGAGACAGGTGTAAGAGAAGGCCTCTCTTGCGTCTCGCATCCTGCACTTCCTGGAGATGGAGACAGAGTGTGGAAGGACAGCGAGAAGCACGAGTGCCAATAGGGAGGCCGGGCACCGTGCTGCAGATGTCCAGATGTAGAGTAGTCAATGTAGCTGAGGTCAAAACCGGGCGGCAGCGTGGTGGCAGAATCGTGAGGCAGGAGCGTGGTAGAGGAAGCCAAGGTCAGAACCAACCAGGTTTTCAAGGTACAAAAGAGGCAGGCCATAGGAAGTCCAGAAAACAGGCCGAGGTCGAAGGGCAGGCAGCAGGCATAGAGTAAGTCAAACAATCCACATCCAGGTCAAAGAACAAGGTAACAGGCAATCCACAGGTTCAGGGAACAAGCTGAACACCATCAGCACTGAGGCAACAGGCAGGCCCGTTTATATAGGGCCATTCATTAAGGTGAGATGTCACTTCCTGTGTGAGGGACGTTTGCGCATCTTCCCGCGCACTTCCAGTTGCGCACTAGCACGCGTTTTCCAGTTCTTCGGAATGCACGTTTTCACACATGCGCGGATGCCATCTTTTCCTTACAATTATATAACATAAGCACCGGAATCTGTCTTTATATTAGTTTCCTGTCAAGAGAATTACTACAGCCAAAGCAGTTAACACAGTTGCTATAGGGCCCCAGGTGCCTGGTGATCCAGTCCATATAAAATGCAAAAGCAGGGACAGAGAAGTGCAGACCCTGATGAACACATTGATTTCCCTTGCCCAAACTGGCTTGAATCTAGTTGTCTTTGGAGGGGCTCCTCCCCTTTGGCACACAGAGTATGCTCATAACAGCAATAATCCAAAGGGTAAGTCAAAGAGGTAGAATAACTTAGCCCTTCTGCCCTTCCTGTTTGTTGGGTAGCTATTGTTGACTTGTCAACTAGGGTATGGACATTCTATAGCAAATATGCTTAGCAAGTCTCTGCCTTTCCCTTTTCCCAAGGATGTAGTCTGCATCTGGATGTTGGGACTTGGCCCCTCTTGGTTGCTGAATTCGGAACAGACCTAACCAATGCTGATCCTGATGAGGAATGTGAGAAATGGAGCCACACTTGAACCTTCAATGGTCTTTTGCTGCAATCATGTACCTGTTGCAGAGAAGACGCATGAACATCTGCTTGTTGGATGTCACTTCAGCTTGCTGTGTACATGGGACGCCTAAGCTCTATCCAGGGACAAGCTGCTACCTTATGGGGTATTCCACCCATCCTTCTTCAACCTGTTTAAAAAAAAACATCAAAAGACATCCACTGACTGGACTGCCTTGTCCTGTTACTTGTCTGGGGCAAGGTATTCTAAGTTGGGGTCCCACCGGCATTTATAGAGACACTGTACACTATGCCCCACTCTTCCACCTAGTGCAGGCTCAACCTCAGGTTGCATCAAAAGAGCAATGCATTTAGTAGCCAGAAGAGAGAAATGATCTAACGATTTTTCCAACAGTCCATGAATTGAGGGTGAATCTTCTCAACAGGGACACAAACCATGGTAAAAAAAACCCACTCAAGTTAAAAATCCATCCCCACCCTCTAAAATGTAAAGTATGGGGATATGCAAACATACTCTCCCCAATACTTAGAGTTGGCATGGGACCCTGCAGCTGTCCCATGTCAGCTGTAAGACCAAGAGCTGACTTATCACATGACCGCTGATCAGTCAGCTCTTGATCACTGCCTCCAACAAGGATTCCCCCTTTCCCTTTCTTCTCCTCCAACACTGGCTGGAGATACAGACAGGAAACGGGGTGGATGGCTCTGACTCTAGAAAGTCCAGCTGTCAGATAGGCAGCCCTGGTGGATCCCAACAATATTCTAGGGTTCCTGTGTGCTGATAGTGGGCATTAGCCTACTATCTGATGAATTTGGGTCACTCATTAGTAAATGTACTCCTGTAACCCAAAAGAGAAGTATAGCCAAAAAAGGTCTGTCTTTACTTCTATTATGATGACACCCCCTGTCAGGTGACACAGACTGATCCGAGGTGTGGAGTTTAAGCACAAGCCGGTTTTCACCATAGCTCTTGATGATGGAGATGGGTTCAGATGCTGGTACCAGGTCACAGTCCCCAGGTTCGCCCTGCCAAGGGATGAATGAGGAGAGCTCCCATGAGGAGACAGTAGTTTGGAGCATCTGTTTTAGGTGCAGGTGCCTATCTATATTATATTTGACATTTATAAAGTTCTTCTCTGTGAACTGTTTCCTAGAAACCCATATTTTCCCTCTCTTAAACTGGGATAAAGCCTTGTATTAAGCCTTATATTAAAACATAAAATGTCTCCTTCTGTTAGATATAATGAAAGAATTTATGGGATAATTTCTAAGTGGTATTAATCCGCTGTGGGTCTTAACACCATAGATCCATCAATCTCAGATCTATGTTGGAAAAGTTTCCGAGATAGAGGTATGGTGACCAACATCTAGGATACATTGAGTACTCATTACACACTTCTAGAACTAGTTTTTGAAAATATATAATATGATCATGGATACTGACTTTAAGCCTGATGCTCATATTACCCTATTATCCTTTCTCCCAGGCTCATTAAATCTTTTGCACCACATCCAGCACACAATTATAGCGAGACATTGAAATTCAGATACCATCCCTACTGAAGTTGAATGGGTGTGTGAGATGAACGAGATTGAATCCTTCCAAAACAATGATCTTTAGGATATCTACAATTTTACATTGCCACAATGTATTCAACATTTATATACAGTTGTGCCAACAGTTTGCGCAGCGCTTTACAATATAAGGAGGACATTACAGTTACAATACAAATCACGACAAGATGGTAAGGAGGGCCCTGCCCGTGAGAGCTTAAAAATCTGAAAGGGAGGGGGGAGTGAAACATGAAGCGGTAGCTGTGTGTGGATGAATTGTTTGAGAAAGTGATAGTTCAGTGGTTAGTTTGAAGTGGGATAGACTTCCCTGAAGAGATGAGTCTTTAGGGATCGCCTAAAAGCAGAGTAGGAGATAGTTTGACAGGAGCTCCAAAGGATGGGAGAGATTCTAGAGAAGTCCTGGAAGTGAGCATTAGAGGAGTTGATGAGGGAGCTAGAGAGCAAGACCTTCTGCTTTGGAGGACCGAGGGGACAATTAGGGTGATACTTTGAGACGAAGTTGGAGATATATCCAGGGGCAGAGTTGTGTATGGCTGTATAAGTCGTTGTTAATATTTTTATTTTATCCTTTGGGAGATTGGAATGGAAGCCAGTGGATGGATTGGCAGAGGGGGGCTGCAGACACTGAGAAATTGGTTAGGTGGATAAGTCTGGCAGCAGCATTCATGATAGACTGAAGGGTGGATAACTTGTATAGAGGTAAGCCAATGAGGAGGGAGTTGCAATAGTCGAGATGAGATATAACAAGTGAGTGGATGAGTAGTTTTGTGGTTTCATTGGTCAGGAAGGGGCGTATTTTGGACATGGTGGCAGGATTCTGTCAATAATTTTGGTCATATGGATCAATGGTCCTTCTTTTCCCATACCACATATTCACTTTCATCTGTAAATGTCATTTTATTAATACAGGTTGTAGCATTCGGCTGTTCTATGTGGGGCCTTTGTCCCTTTCCAGTTTCTATGTAACACCCTAATAACAATGAGATGTAACATTGTATCCTCTGTAAACGTGTGACTACTTATGATGTTTGTTCTAAAAACTCTCACTTTTAATAAACACAGATTAAATATGCAACTTAAAAGGGAAGTTTTGGCAGAAGTTCAACTTGAGTGAGGTTCTGGAGATAACACGGAGCTGTAAAGGGCCAGCCTTTGTATTTCTTATTGCAGGTTTCCCTTAGGCCTCATTCACACAATGAAAGGCCGGCACGTACAACTCTGTGCTGCGTGCACGGCCGTATCAAGCAGCTCCTGGGAAGGGCAGGTGCTGCGTGTAATTAGTATGCAGCCCCTGTCCTTCTCTATCAGAGTATACGGCCGTACGCCGCCCTATGCTCACCCCAAGTGCAGGTCCGTACGGGTTTCGGGTGTCCTGGCTCGGACGCAGACAGGATCCATCCTGTCAGCGTAAGAGTATGGACACCCGCACCTGCACGGACGTGCAGGGCGGGTGAGTGTAGGGCGGTGTACGGCCGCGTACTCCGCGTAGTCCAGGAGGTACTTGATGTATGCATCAATTTATGGGACACATGCATTGGTTTGCTATATACATTCTGATATATGCATAATGCTTTTTTTAATGGAAGATTTTAGAATGATTCTTAAAGGAGAACTATGAGGTGAGTGATTTTCACTCAGCCTCATAATCTGAGCCGACCTGTGACAATGAAACTGTCACAGGTCGGCTCAGTAGATCGGGAAGTGAGCGAACACATACCGGCGCTCGCTCCCTTCTCGATCCTGTGCAGGCAGAGAGCCGTGACAGGGGAGGGACTGGATTCCCCCCTCCCTTGTCCGATCCTCCAGCGCTGACTGGCGGAATGGATGAGGGAAGGGGTGGGTACAGCTGGCTCTGCCTCCATATAGGCAGAGCCAGCTGTCACTCACGCAGCTGGGTGGATCCAGACATAATTGTCAGGATTCGTCCCGGCTGCGCCGTTTCAGTATACCGGGACCTATAGCTCCCGGTATACTGAGGTTTGGGTGACGGGAGGACGCTAGTTTGTGTCCTCCCGTTACCCTTAGGAGAACTATGGGGAAAAGCCCTGACCCTTTAGTTCTCCTTTAATAAAAGTGTATTTTATGTATTACATGTTTTATTGATTGTGGTTGTGGATGCCTATAAATCCCCTATTCTTCTATTCTATTGAACACTATTCTAGTGTTGATTTGGCTTTTCCTTTAAAGTGGACCTGAACTCAAGAAAGTAGAGATTTGCTATGTTATATATACATTTGGAAATGTTAGCTGCTGTGAAGCAGCTCTCTGAAAGATTTACCTTTTTGCCTTGAATTCCTCCTAAAAAAATAGCAGTTCACTTCATCGTATGTGAATGTGAGTGTGCCTAGGACCTCCTGTACCTAGAACCTTATAGCTGAATACCTGCAGTAGGAGATTATTTTGGGCATTGCTGCCGTGGACTGCTGGTCTCATTGGATTTGGAGTGAGATTTGGTGATGCAACTACATTGCTGCTTGCTGAAGAAGACGCTGCTCTGCATGCATCTCTCTGCTTGATTCATTTTGTGGATCTGTGCCTATTATACCTCTGCTGCTGTTTCTTGAATGTTTCCTCAACAGTCATCATATCACCAGTGATCAGATCACCAGTCATCAGATCACCATCATACTGACACTATAACATTTGTATATAACTATACATTTATAATGATTGCATGCTCTTACTCAACTTTCACTGGCTCAATGAAATATTATTATTATTATTATTATTATAGGGATGCACAGATACTGGTATACTTTCGGTATCGAGTACAAGTACCGATATTTATCTTTTGGTACCCGCCGACACTGAGTACCAATACCTGTACTTCCGCTAGCATTGAGCCAGTTCCCGGCCAACCAGAAAGCCTGGCGGTGTGCCATTACCCAATACAATGCAAAGTAATGAGCATGTCTTGCACGTGCGTCAATAAATAGACGTACTTCTACCTTTGGAGTGCCGGTGTTCATACTATTTTGTATTACTGGACGGTAGCCATCCGTCGCCTGCCGATGCACCCAACCATTCTTATTATGGATAAGCGGCCAGGAGTGCAATGGGTATATGGATTGTAATTACCCACTGCCTGGCTTCTTGAATGCCCAGCAAGCCAGCTCCATGTTGTTTGGCCGGCTCCATGATGATTGGCCAGCTCCATGCTGATTGGCTGTGAAGCCGTCTTCGCAGCCATACCCATCGCCTGGCTTCTTGAATGCCCAGCAAGCCAGCTCCATGCTGTTTGGCCAGCTCCATGCTGATTGGCCGGCTCCATGATGATTGGCTGTGAAGCCGTCTTCGCAGCCATACAGCATCAAACCGGCTACCTGGCCGTTTAGGAAGTCAGGCGGCAGGTAATGACTGATTGGCTGGGAAACCGGTTCTATGCTGATTGGCTAATCAGCATCGTGACAGCCAAACAGCATGGAGCTAGCATCCCAGCCAATCAGGAAGCTGGGTGGCAAGTCATTACCCGCCGCCCGGCTTCCTGTTTGGCCGGGAAGACAGATCCATGTTCCCTCGTGGCACTTCCTGTCAGAGGAAATCTCCCTCTGACTGGAAGTTTCGGTATCGGGGGTATCGGAGCATTTGGGCAACTAGGAGTACTTGCCTAAATACTCGATATAGGCACCAATACTAGTATCGGTATCAGTACATCCCTAATTGTTAATAATAATAATACCAATAATAATTGTATAATTTAAGACAAAAAAATTATGTTTCCATCAAATTATAAAAAATAAAAATATTAGCGATAGACTAAAATAATTTTACAGTTATGACAATCACCAAACTAAACACACTCGCTAAAATTAAATGATCGCCCCCAATTAAAATTTACCGTTGAATTAAAAAAGTGTCGGGGCGTAAAAAAAAAAAAGTAACAAAACGGAGAAAAAAAAGTCTTATTTTATTAAGTATATCACCCGTGAACGGAATGGGATGCTGCGGAACGATACAACCTTTACATGCTCAATCAAGCAAATGAGTATTAGAAAGTGGGAAGGAAAAGGATCTTGTGTTTTAGTGCACTAGGTATGAATAACGCACCTTTATAAAAATTCTAATAGCCGTCATAACCGAGTCCCTGAGATTTTAATGATGTGGCTCCTTGATTGGATTTAATAAAGATGGTAAAAAAAGGTAATTAATAGAATAACTTACATTAGAAAAGGCTCACTAAATTTACTGAAATAGCAAAAAAATAAACTGGCACAGCTATTGCTTTTGCTGGAATAAAAAAGCCTGAATCTTAAAAGCCCAGTTGAAGCCTTCCACCTTTGTGTCTCTTTCTAGTCCTAATGTCCAAGGACCTGTAGCACACCTTACCGGACTTCCCATGTGGAAAAATGGGTGATCGTAATGACTACGGATGGCGCCGAATCAGATAAAATGTTGTATGTATGTCACCAGCACTCCAAGTATGACAGAATACGTCAAGATTTTTAGTGAATCTTCATTTTATTTTTGAAGTCACTTAAAGTGGAAGTTTCCACTTTAAGTGACTTCAAAAATAAAATGAAGATTCACTAAAAATCTTGACGTATTCTGTCATACTTGGAGTGCTGGTGACATCCATACAACATCTTTCTAGTCCTATTCTCCCATATGTAATATGTTTGTGACTGATTTTTGTTAATGTGAGTAAAAAGGCTGATTTCAGCCCTCACACTGCGGTGGTCTGTACTGACAGAGCTGAGTAACAGCCACACCCCTTAGCACAAGTTATCACACACAGAATTGTATTGAAGAGAAGGGGAGGGGACATGTCTAACCAGGTCTGTTACATTACAGGGTGCAGTGGGTCTAGATTTATCGAATTCAACATTAATGTTTAGACACCCTGCGTGGTTGCTGTAACAGCAAAGTGGAGGTATGACAATGGAAATTTAGATTATCAGTACAATGTTTATGTGACCAATTTTAATTTCTGTGTCTTTAATTGGGTTCAGTAGTAAAATGAAATACACGAATATCGCAGCTGAATCCTATGCTGAAAGAATTTGTAAAGTCGTCCCCAGTTTGTATTATGACATCATGCTGTGCTAGATATACACTGAGTGGCCAGATTATTATGACCCCCCCATCAGTACTTCGTTGGGCCGCCTCGTGACTCCACGAGATGGTGAAAGGTGATGCGAGGAATCTGACACGGCACTGTTGCCCTTCTGTTGTCTTGTACCAGTCTTGCCACTCTCCGTTCTGCCCTAACATTGACTAGTCGCTGACGGCCACAATTCGCACGTTCAGACCCAGATTTTCGGCTGACAGTCCGGTCTTTAAACACTTTAACAGCAGCTGCTCTTGAACATTTAACGAATTCTGCTGTTTTGCTTATCCTCGCTCCATGGCTCCGCGCGCCAACAATCATCCCACGTTCAAAGGCTGTTAAATCGCGTTGTTTCCCCGTATCTTCAGAAACAAATCACTTCTACTGTCATGGTAAACAACCTGCTTCCCTATTTATAATGGTCTGGCCCTCTAGCAACTTCAGCGCCAAATTATAGCTAATTTGCCTACAAACGTCAGGTGGTCATAATAATCTGGCCACTCAGTATATGTGAATTATGATGACCTTTTCTACACCCTCTTTTATCGTGATCCCCTACAGAGATTCACTTCCTATTTGTCCAGATGATCGCTATCACCAAGACTGAAGGAAGAGGAAAATCTAAGATTTTGAGTTGTCTCTGGAACAGGAATAGAGGGGTAATCTTCCAATGGGGGATACTTAACATTGTGCTGCACCCTGTAACCCCTCTTGCCAAGACACAGGCCTACATGTGAATTATGGTAAACATAGCTGCATTGTCCCTGACTATTTCTCTGCTCTACAATGGCAACTGATTGAATCATTTAACCTGTATCTGCGTGTTAAAATTAAATGTTATTGTCTAAGTACTAAATACTGCCACTGTGGTCACCAAGTGGTTACCACTAGTCTTGTGGTGTTGGGTTGATTTCACAGTAGGGATACTATCTGCATGGAGTTTATATGCTCTACCTGTTTTTGTATTGATCTGCTCATTGGTTTCCTCTCACAATCTATAAATATACTGGTTGGTTAATGGTCTTCCACCCAAAAGTGGACCAGTTGTGTGCACTTTTTTTTTGTTTTGGATAGAGTGCTGAAGGGTTAGAACCAATGTTGGTTTCTTATTGCCTCTAGGAAGATTCACTTCCTCAATTACCCTTGTTCCAATTGTTACTGAGACTGAAAGTAAGGGGAAAAACAGGGGATTTAGCCATTCCCTTCTCTATCTAGCAAGGATATACTTTAATATACACAGCGATCAGTCATAACATTCTTACCACCGAGAGGTGAGGTGAGTAACATTGATTTTCTGGTTACAATGACATCTGGAAGTGGGGTGATATATTACAATGACACCTGGAAGGGGGGGTGGGGGCTATATTACAATGACACCTGGAAGTGGGGGGGGATATATTACAATGGTACCTGGAAGTGGGGGGGATATATTAGGCAGCAAGTGAACATTTTGTCTCTGAAGTTGATGTGTTGGGAGCAGAAAAAAATGGGCAAGTGTAAGTATTTGAACAACTTTCACAAGGGCCAAATTGTTATAGCTAGACGACTGGGTTGGAGCAACTCCATAACTGCAATGCTTGTGGGATGTTCCCGGTCTGTAGTTGTCAGGACCGACCAATGGACCATGGAAGGAAGACCAGTGAACTGGCGACAGGATGCATCTGTGAAATGTGCTGGAAAAACAAGTCCGATCCATGGAGGCCTCACCTCACAACTTACAGGACTTAAAGGATCTGCTACTGACGGCTTGGTGCCAGATACCACAGCATACCTTCAGAGGTCTAGTGGAGGCCATGTCTTGATGGGTCAGGAAAAGGGGGACCTACTGAATATTAGGCGGGCGGTCATAATGTTATGGCAGATCAGTGTATATTATTATTATTATTACTGGTATTTATATAGTGCCGACAATTTACGCAGTGCACATTCACATCAGTTCCTGCCCTCAAGAAGATTACAATCTAAGGTCCCTATCTCACATACATGCACATGAAGGCCAATTTAGACAGTTGAACTACCAGGATGTACTTGGAGTGTGGGGGGAAATCGGAGTACCTGGAGGAAACCTACGCAAGCACAGTGAGAACATGCAAACTCCTTGCAGATAGTATATATACTTTAAATCACTCAGTAACATCAAATTGAAAATGTCTGTGTAATTTTTGTCAGCACAGAACACATACAATGATGAACATCTGACTCTCTGCTTTACAACATGCGGAAACTGAGAGGGAAAAGCCGAATGCGTTGTGCCTGTTTCTGGTGGGCGTGTGGCCGGTTGTATTTGTATTGTTTATTCAAGACTGTAAATTTGTCAGCAACTGTTAAAGAAGAAATCCGGGGGAATTTATTTCCTAACCCTTGCAGTGGGGCTACCCCCGCACTGCAAGGGTTAAGTGCTCATTTGTGTCTAGGTTGAAAAATAAAAAATAGGGCTGCATAAATTATCGATGAATCCTTCGATTAATCGTAAATTATTTTGATCGATCAAAATTATTTTGATCGGTACTCATCTCTCCGCCGGCTTCCGGGTCTTCCGTCGGAGTTCCGGTGACGTCACGGACACCGGACGCCTCCCCCTTCCCCAAGTGGCTCTGTCGGCTAACGAAGGGAAGGAGTCCGGTGACGTCGATGTCCATGACGTCACTGGACGCCTCCCCCCAGCCACCAAATATTACACTCTGCAGCTCTATCAGAGGCTGCGGTGAAAAGTGTCCATAAGCAGCTATTGTCAAAGGTTGCACTGCTGGAATGCCCCCCTTAGCTCTCTCTCCTCCTCAATGAAGGGACAGCCGAATCACCCTGGGCTCTAAGGCGTTGATGGGCAGTCTTGCTTCCTTTTATGACCATGCCCATGTGATCATGTAATGAGAGGGTATCCAGAACTTCCCCTTTCCCAGCCCAAGAAGCTGTAATACATTGTAAGGGAGGAAGAATGTATCCCCGAGGCCCTACAGGCATTGAGGGCAGCCGCAGGGCCCTGCTTCCTGTACTGATATGGCACCAAATTCAGGAAAAACCAGCACTCCCAATAACGGCTCATGGCTGCAACACATTGTTTATAGTGTTCCACGCTACCCAAGCAGGGGACTAGGAGCAACACACTGGGCACCAAGAAAGGACGGGGAGAAGAGGGGAGACAGGCAACCCACTTACCACAGCCGCACAGCTTGACATATGAAGCAAGGTACAGAAGCCATTGTGGCAGGCATAACATCTTGTGGCAAGGAGGTCTTCAGGGACAGGGCTTCCCCAGACTGGTGGACCACCTTGGACCTGTATAGCATCCTGCAGCTAACTGTATGTGCATTATAATTAATCGAAATTAATCGATTAATCAATTTTAAAAAAATGTGATTAATCGAACAGGAAAATTGTAATCATTACCAGCCCTAATAAAAAACGTATACTCTCCCAGCAGTTGGAACTGGCTTTGCCCTTCCGCCTTGCTCCCCCTATGCTGCAGCGGTCTAAGGGCCTGAGAGTCATCACGTTCTATACACAGTGTATAAGACGTTAAGATGCTGAGAGACATACCATCGCTGCAGCGTAGTGGAGGAGAGGTAGAAGGGGCTGGTCTAAGAGCAAGACAGCTCTGAGATTGGGCTGAGTATAACTGTTATTTTTGAACATAGACACATAGACACAAATGAGACACAGCGACTGCCCGTACTGAGAAGGAGGAGAGATCAACATTTCCCCCACCGCTGATCTCTCCTCCTTCTCTCTCTAAAGGCGGAAGCTTCATCAGCTTCTTTGGGGGTCTTAGAGACCCCTGATGTCTCCATTAAGGGGACCTGTCATTGTACATTGGCTACATTGGCTATCACATAGGGAGCTTGTCAGGACCCTCTTTTCTTTGAGGCCAGGTTCACACCTGGGCGATCCGCGGTCACAGAGTCACCCACCACCGCTGTGGGTGCCATTATTTTCTAATTTGGCATGGCAGTAGCGCCCAGCAGATTGCGCAGTTTCCTGCCGCGATTCCGCCCAGGCAACCAAAAACGCGGTTCGTGTTTCGCAAAAAAAGCTACACGTAGCTTTTTTTTCTGCGATTACCACATGGAGGTAACCGCATTGAAATCAATGCAATTGTGCACAATCCCGCGGCCCCCAGGACGCGCGTCCTGGATGCCCCAGGTCTGCACCGGCCCTAAAACCTTTTGACTTTAATAACACTTTAATTGTACATAGGTTTAACAACACTTTAATATCAAAGTAACCCTTCCCCACCAGCACCACCACCACTCTCCTAGGGCACTTGAAGCCCAGAAGCCTAAGACGATGTGCCAAAGCAAGAATTCCACCAGGAGTATTTTATTCAGCATCCAAAATGGTTTAGAATTCAGGGATCATCCACATGTCCACAAATCTATTTGCTCAGCTCCCGTCGTAGGTCTATTTACAACGGCTCAGTCCTATGACTACAGTTGAAAAATGTTGAGCAAGCTATCCTAGCATTGAACAAGATTTACTGAGCAGGCCTGAAATATCAACATTAAAAAAATTGATGTCTCCAAAAAAACCTCTTTGACTAGTGCCAAAAAAATAATCTCCCCGTTCTATCCCATCGATTGTCCATTAACCTATTGTATTTACTCCAAAGCTGTATATCACATTTTTTTAACAGATTTTTTTTCTTTTTTCTGGACGAATAAATAAAACATTTTCTTTAAGCCAACTTTAAAGAAAAATATTATCCTTTCATCTGACTCTTGGTACAGGATCCACATCTGCGCTAGAACAGCATAATAAAAAACGAAAAGAAAAGCAGGCGAGTGTGAAGAGGCCTGAATACGATCCCAGAGGATGAAGTGTCACTACAAAAGCCAAGCATTGCTTTGATTTCCACAGAATAGAAGCAAAATCATTGGAAAGGGTAATGCCATCAGCCTATTGTGTGAATGAAAAGTGACACGCCAAAGACAGACGATTTCCTTCTTTGTGACTTCTTTTGAAATTTTTTCCTATTATTCCTCCTCTTTGTTGACAACTTCTTTTCAAAGGCGGTTTAAACTTTTTGCATACAAGAATGAAAATAAGCTTGCTTTGTGTTTTTCTCCCCTTTTGTGCGACCAAAATCATTTACAGTTTATTTTGTTTTGTAGAGCTTGTAGCTTTGGGACTTGCATGAGCCTATGCCAATTGAGCTGGCAGAGTATTGGGGTGGCCAATTAGACTGCCTGGCCTCATCCTGATTGTCCGATGACTGGGCCCATTTTAGGGCTACCTTAGGGGGCGGACATTAGTGCTTTGACAGCTTGTCCGAAAAGGTGTGATGCGGCCGACCTTTCCCTTTTCTCAATGAGAAGAGTTCAATAGAGAGTGTATGCCCTGGGTGGCACATGCACAGTGTATACCTTAAATCATCCCTTGTAATGTAATTCTTGTGTGGGCATGAATGTACAATGCCTATTGGGTGGTCACGATCTGGGGGACAGGGCACTGGGACATCTGACCTGCGGGTTTTGCAGGGAATGTGACTAGGAAGCTAAAGTGATACCTGAGATACAGGTTACAGGGAACCCAGGGACTACGGTGGCTGTGCGATACAGGGGAGTCAAGACACCGGAGGCTAGGACAGGGGTTGGGCCAGAGGCGCAGGATATAAGGAGGGCTTGGCCTTCCACAGAGCTTCCAATGGTGAGGATGATTGTGCGACAGGACACCTCCCAGGTTGAGGCCCTCTGATACACCTGTGCAGACATGACCAGGGGAACTTGACTCAGTGGCAGGTAGGAAGGACTGATACCACACAGGGGTGCACGATATACCAGGGGATGTGCACAGGGAGGCGAGAGTAACGCAATGCTGGAAGACACACGTGGGTGGCAGTGGAAGATGCACACAAGGGAAGGTGCAATGCACAGGGGCTCCGGATACACTGGAAAAGCACACTAAGAAACGTGCATAGCACAAGGGCTACTTACACACTGGGAGATGTGCACAGGGGAATGTGCGTAGCACTAGAAGATACACACAGGAGGATATACTGGGAGATTTGCACTGGAAGATGTACGTAGCACTGGGGGTTGATATAAGCAAGCAAGGAAGGGAAACCAAAAGTACTCACAGGTACAACTGGCACTACAGCAAACAGGGACACAAGGAACAGCAGAGAGGGAATTAGCCAACTGGGAGATCACAGGGGATACAGGAGGAAACCAGGAAGCACAAGAATCCAGGGAAGGACAAGGAAGATATGAATTGCAGGGATCCAGGAAAGCACAAGAACACAGAGAATCACAGAGGGTCTGGCACGAAGCAACTGACTCGTTACTCGAACCCAGAGCAATAAGTGAGGTAATCCTAAATAGGAGAAGAAAGTGTGAGTATTGGCTGCAGCCTTGAGAAACACCATAGGCTGATAGCCAAGCACCCGGGACCAAGGGGAAAATCAGGCATGGACAGGTGACACTAGGGAAAATCTGGCATGGATTCCAAAACATTATGACATGGTTCCTCAGAAATTAACCAGCACCTGAGATACCTTTCCCCCGCTCCATGACATAAACAAACCTGGTCAGGAGACATCTGTGAAGGTTCTTATTCATCCAGGTCATGGTATATCTGTAAAAAACATATCAAAGCAACTGGACTTGCTGTATTTTTGGTTTTACTGATCATCTGACTAGCTTCTTAATTGAGAATCTTATTGGATATTCAGGGAAACATCTTCAAGAAAAATACAGCAAGTCCAGTTGCTTTGATTTATTTTTTTACAGATACTGGTCAACAGACCCTAATGTGCGAGTTTATGCAAAAACAAAAGACCTCTAACAACTATCTGGTTTTGGGCCTGTATGGCGCATTGACCCCTCTGCTGCAAAATGTTTGCAGTGTGCCTGCCGCCTCCTTTCTGGCCGGGTTGCTAAGAGCCAGGTGGGGAAATGTGTAAGGGCCATACACATCTCCCTGCCCAGCTCTTAGCAAACTTGGGCGTTCTAGCCGGCGCCCCACCCAGCTCCTGGCAACCAGTGATGTCAATGGGCTGGAAGGGACGCTGGCCAGAGCTGGGTGGTGAGTTGATCCACCCTCGCCCCCCTGTTAAGGTGCACTACCATCACCTGCCCCCCTTCACAAAAGTGCACCACCAGTAATCCCCCCCACCACCTCAGGTAGCGAATAGGTTAGGGGCACCCCGTCTGCTCTGTAGGAAATCAGCATGGCAATAAATGGACAGTGCCTTCCCAATGTCTCATCACGAACATAAAAGTAGTCATTCCACATCAGGAGTATTAAAGGAAGGCTCCAACCAGTTTCTAAGAACAACACAAACAGTTCTTCATCCTGCCACTTTAATAAATGAGGTGGGTTGTTTCTAGCAGCATTGAGAGCTAATGGTGCAGTTTGCACATGAAGTCTTCATGCCAAATGAAGTGTGCTAATCTTATACCTGCCCGGGGCAAGGTGTCTGACGAGGTCACTTGGACGCGGTCTAGTCCCAGCTGTCATGAAACTATTTTCTAGCAAATTCGCAGTTTGCTTTCCGAGCTTAGAGAGTGTCATGTGTTATTTCACAGACGAGGACAATGAAAGTCATGGGGCTGTCTGTGTGTTTCTTCTCCCTGCATGAGTAAGTGCAATACAGAAGGAATGAGATAACATTTTAAAAATAAGACTAACTCTTGGATTTCAGTAGAAGTTTGCTAAGCATTAACGGGCCTATCCAACAATCTGAGCATTCCGTCTTAATATTTTATAACTGTGCAGGCTTACGCATAAAAGATTTATACAAGACTCCTCATTTAGTAGTAGTTAGTCACATTCAGCCGGACTTGTTCTTTAATGTTAAAGACCTTTCGTAGCTTCTCCAAACCACTTCACCAGTTTTAATGAGTGTCGGGAAAATACCCCAACATTTATATCCACACATATACCTTCATCTAATCACCATGGGAAGGCGGATATTATTGTCTGGGAACATAATGGAGGCTGTGAAAGTTGTGGAATCAGCCTGTTCTAGTTTCATAATTCCATCCTTGGTGTCAAGAAGGCTTCATAGGTGTTAATCCTTTGATTTACATGGCTGAAGGTGTCAATTGTTACCAAAACACCGGGGTAGAGATGTTAAAATGGGATTATTTTTGGAAGGCAGACAGTGTTGAAGGCCCCCACCCTTGTTCAATTATGGTTGGTCTAGTTTAATGCGGATGGCTTCTTTCACGCCTTCAGCCATGTTACTTGAAGGATTAATGCATATAAACCCCTCTTCCCTATTCTAGCTGAATTTTCAAAAAGTTTGGGTTATACTTACACTTTAAAGGCCTATTCTGAGCAGAAAAAACTAACTCTTTAACCATTTCAGCTTGTATCTGTATACCCTTTATGGACCAAAGCAATTTTTACATTTCTATTGTGGGCCTGTGTTTTCGGCCTGAGTATTTGCAATGACTTAAAATTAAACTTAACTCAGGAGTTAAATCTTAAAAATACATTCAAGTACCTTAACTATTAACACAAATGTATCTTATTTGTGTATCACTCGGCTGTAGATCCTCCAATCATCTCTGAATTGGTGCTGACACTGTCCTCCCTTCTGGAGGGGGGCTACTTCTGTTCCCCATGGTCCCTGTGTGTGCTGTAAAGTAGTCACCACTGCAAGCTCGCTGCTGTGATGGACTACAATTTCAATACAATTTAGTAAACTGAACATGAGATTGTAGTCCATCACAAAGTATGGCAAGTTTTTGCAAATAGTGAGGTTTTTTTGCATAATTTTTAATGCACAAAAACAACAAAAAACAACACAATCAATGCAAAATAAACATTAAAGGCACAAAAATTGAAAATAAAAAATCAGCAGAAAAATAATAGCTAAGGGAAGAAGGGGAGGGAGAAATTAATTAGGGCTGATAAGGGTTAACTAAGGGATTAAAAGTGAATATATTTTATTCATGTATTTATTTAGTTAGTTATTTATTTTATTTGTGTTTTACTTAAAGTGGACCTTTACCTCCTTTTACTATAAATCACATCAGCATGCAGCTCTGCACGCTGACATGAAACAATTTTACATTCATTAGTTAAATAACATATTTTTCACATAATAATAAATCATAAACATAAATAATAACATAATTTTACTTACAATTATTATTTTTCCACTTCCTGATAATCTTGCCGGTTAGTGATGTAATCTGTGCCCAAGCATTGCATCCTGGGAAGGTTGCATCAGCAGAGCATTGCTGGTAAATCTCATTTGTAATCTCACGAGATCTCAGGGAAAGGCATTTACCTCCCCTGAGATGATGTGCATGGTCTCATGTCCTAGTCACATGTGCCAGAGTTCCAAGAAGTAAAGGGAGATGTATTAATTTGCCCTTAGTAAACATGGCCACTGTCAGAAGAATGAGGAGGAAAAGAAAAATAAAGTATGCAAAGAATAAAGAGTCGGCACTTATCTAGATGTATCTATGTGTAGATTGTCATTACTAAACATTTCTTTCTAAAGTTGTGTTTGTTGTCATTTCAAAGATATAGGTAAGGTTTCTTATTAAAGAAACCTTACCTATAGCTTTGATCTACATAGGAATAAAATAGTAAATACAATGGACAACACATTGCTACATTGTATTCACTCAATAACACCTGCAGACTATCTACAACTGTCATTTTACACAGCAGAGGCCACATTTTGACAGCCGCTGCTGAAATTAATGTACTGTACATAGTAATTCCCGGCTGTCATCTTGACAGCTGCCAATTGCCAGTAATAGTGGTGGGGGAAGCAATGGCAGGAGGAGAGGAAATGAACATCCTAGAAAGATTGCTGAAGATTTTTCGAATGTATTGTTTGAGTGTATAATCTTCAAGTGGTTAAATATTTATGATTTTCAATTATCATTCATTTACCAATGATATGTATAGAGGACCACCTCAATGGATTCTGCTGTGTCATCTCTGGATTGGCTGCACATTAGATACCCTACAAATATGGGTTTTAGCAAATGCATTTCATCTGCATACAAGGGGATTCCCAACCTGCCAGGAAAGCAAATAATGATGACATAAAATTAAGGCAAGAAAAAAGAAAAGGCTAGTTGCACTCCTTACCGGTATGACCCCGTGATCGGGGAGGGGTGCTCGGAATGACTGCGGATGGCGCCGCCAAATACAGATAATTGCAGAAACGTCACCAGCACACCAAATCCTTATAGGATAAATATTAGTATTATTATTATTCAGGATTTATATAGAGCCAATAGTGTGTGCAGTGCTTTAGAGAATAGAGGCAAACAGTACAGTTACAATACAATTACCCATTTTAGCAAATACCAACAATTTACAATTTAGCAAATACTAACAGTTACCACTGGTGGGCATGTCTTCAAATCTGTAGATGAAATATAAAAATGTATTCAAAAAAAGTACAAAAATCTCATAAAAGCATAAAAAAAAGAAATATATCCCCCTGGTAGATTGTTTGCTAACGGAACACAATGAATACATACTGAATTAATACATAATAGACTCTCACTGAAGTACAGCCGTTTCCTTAGTGCAGCGTTTTATGAAAATATCAGACTGTTTATAATAATATATAAATGGACTAGTTCCCACCAAGGGTCCAATTTAACTAGGAAAAAAATGACTTATGTTGATAAACTGTTGGAATGATAAAATATTCTGCTGCTTTGGTGAACTCTATTCTCCATGGAGATCTTTTATATAATGGGAATATGTAACACTTAATTATGATGCTTCGGTTTAGCTTTGCTATAATAAAAACTTTATGTCAGCGGCTTTTCACAGTTCTCTGCTAGTGTAGTAGAGAGGCTTTCATGTTTCTCATCTCTAATGAAAGCTTCCTGGACCCAGAAGTTGAGCGCTATCAAAGGGACACCGCCAGCAGAGGGACTGGTCCATGCAAACTAGGAGCCAACCTTGGTGGTGCAGCCTGTAGAGGATATTCCGGTATGTTGGTCTACCCATGGGATCTGGTGTACTGTGTATTTTTTTCTGTTTAAAGCCCAAGTTTACTTTTTTTAAATTAATAAATTACCCAGCAATTCAAAAACATTCTAAAACAGCAAGTTAAAAAAGAATTTCTGGTTGCACCATTAACTTTTCATTTCTGGCTCTGTGCCAAGCAGACTCCCCTATGCTGCATTCTAGTGCTGGTCCTCCTTTTGTATCAGGACAACAAAAACCCGATAGGACCACAGAACCCCGCACTTCTCGTATTGTCCATAAGATAGAGTGGTGTTGTAATACATACTCACTGGCCAGTTTATTAGGTACACCTTGCTAGTACCCGGGTTGGACCCCTTTTGTCTTCAGAACTGCCTTCATTCTTCATGGCATTGATTCAACAAGGTGTTGGAAACATTCCTTAGAGAGTCTGGTCCATACTGACATGATGGCATCACACAGTTGCTGCAGATTTGTCGGCTGCACATCCATGATGTGAAGCTCCAGCAGCCTGAAACGTTGATACAAGGCAGGATGGATCCATGCTTTCATGTTGTTTACATCAAATTCTGACCCGACCATCTTAATGTCGCAACAGAAATGGAGACTCATCAGACCAGGCAACGTTTTTCCAACCTTCTATATTACAATCTTGGTGAGCCCGTGTGAGTTCTAGATTTGGTTTCCTATTCTTAGCTGACAGAAGTGGCACCTGGTGTGGTCTTATGTGGCTGTAGCCCCTCTGCTTCAAGATTCAATGTGTTGTATGTTCAGAGATGGTATTCTGCGTACCTCGGATGTAACAAGGGGTTATTTGAGTTACTGTTGCCTTTCTATCAGCTTGAACCAGTCTGGCCATTCTCCTCTGACTTCTGGCATCAACAAGGTATTTTTGCCCAGAGAGCTGGCGCTCACTGGATATTTTCTCTTTTTCAGACCATTCTCTGTAAACCTGAGAGATGGTTCTGTGTGAAAATCTCAGTAGATCAGCAGTTTCTGAAATACTCAGACTTGCCCATCTGGCACCAACAACCATGCCACGTTCAAAGTCACTTAAATCCCCTTTCTTCCCCTTTCTGATACTCAGTTTGACTTCAGCAGACCATCTTGACCATGCCTACATACCTAAATGTATTGAGTTACTGCCAGGTGATTGGCTAATTAGATGTTTGTGTTAACGAGCAGTTGAAGAGGTGTACTTAATAAAGCGGCCAGTGTGTGTAGTTCTTAGAGCTAACTAACTAACAATGCAACCAATAACAGTCTAAACATGGATATAGCACATAATACCGCCATGGTATGAATTTAAAATGTATGGTTAATCACTGTTCCATTGTGATCTGCAGCCAGCCACGATCTTCGTAAAACTGAACAAAACCAGCAAGACGTTCTCAGAATCCTTTTCATCTGTAAATGGCCCATTTCTTCTGTAAACAGAGCTATGCACAGAGCCTGAGGTCAAGGTACAGGAAGCCTGTTGTATCCGCCAGGCGTAAACATACCATTTGTGTAGACTGTACAGCTGCACCAGGGCTCTTGTAGACTTAGGGATCCATTTGCACTGGATGTGGATCAGATGGGTGCCAAGAGATCTACTACTGCCCATTTTTATCTAGCTGATATCTAATATGCAGTAATGAGGTATTTTTACTTGGCGAAAAAAATTGGTCTTGCACTGGGATCCTTTGGTGACCATGTCCACCACGAATATCAGCTGGGAGGATGATGGAAAGAATCTCTTGTGAATCTCAATCACAACTTTTTTTATACACCTATTTTAGATTTTTTATAGAACTTATTACAAATATATTATATATGCAATGTTTATATGATGAGGAGGTATTCTTAAAAAATAACAACAATAAACGGTGTGAAAAACAGCCCCCTTGGGTCCAGACATGAATGGGGTGTCCCAATAACCTAGGCTGTGGCCTTTTAAGTAATAACCTGGTGGCATTGGTCATTCTGTTTAGCCCTATGTACGGGGATGAGCCTTGGCTGCGCCCTTTTCTCACCTGGAGCATTTTTTATTTTTCTCTGGGATGAACAGTGTAAGGATTGTTAGAGAAATGGCACGCAGGCTGTGCCGGAACAGCCTGCAGGTCTATGCAGACCCAAAATGACTTACACATAGCTAGGAGGCTGAAGATTTTGTTGTGTATTGGACTGTGCTGACACAGACCCCCCTAAGAGAGAAACTTTTTTTATTTTGTGTTTGATGCAATGGTGACAAATAAACAAGAGCAGCAAACCTGTACATGTACGTTGGCATCTAGGCTACCTCTCTTCAAGCTCTAAATTTGAAGCTGACCTCTAAACTGGTCACTGGATCAGAACCTGTCAAACAGAATAATGGCAAAAGATCAGTTAGAAATAGTTAAATGCAAAGCTGAATTCTTTTTTTCTGATAAAATATCAGCTGTCAGCCAATCTGGTAATCCAGGCACCCCTGCCAGACAGCACAACCAATTCCATGACTAAAGCTGGACACATAAGTCGACTTTCAACTGAGCCCTGCAGTCAGTATCACTCCATTACACAATAGTCATATGTGAATAGATTTTTGTCAAAGAAGCTAAAGGGTTAAGTGTTAATGTTGTCTAGGGAGCTAGAAAAAAAAAAGTTACACTCACCAACACCACAATACCAGCTGACTCCACCTCTGCTCCCTCCAGCCTGTCACCTCCAGTGATGATATGTCACTCGGAGTCCTTACGTTCCATACACTGTAGGACTGGCAGCCCTCGCAACCAATGACTGCAGAGGAGGAGGAACCCTCATGTCATTGGTTGCTAGGATGGCCCATCAATCCTAGCAATCAATGACTGCAGGAGAGGAGGACCCCTGATGTCATTGGTTGCTAGGATACCAGTGGCACTAGCAACCAACGATCGAAGAGGAGTGTGGTCCAGACGCGGACCGATCGCCGACCTGTGCTGGATTATGGCTTGCAGTGTATGCACTGGCCTTGGCTGGATGCACATCCAGCCAGCCATAACCGAGCTCAGGTGGGCGATCAGTCCGTATGCGGACTATGGGTTGGACATGGACAGACAAAGGGCTTGTGAGCAGTAAAATTCCCAGGTTTGCTTTAAGATAATCTAACAGATACCAGTGAAGACTTCGAATACATGTGATATAAAAAAATAGGTGTATAAGAGGCAGGAAACATACCTATAGAAGCCAGTTAGTATGATCTTGCTTCTTAATGGCAGGGCGGTTAATTAACAATAAGTGATTCACAAGATACCCATTAATCACCTAGCTTAAGCCTATTAATCATATAGTCATTAATTAGTCATATCATTAATTAATCATACGGTGCTTAACCACGTCAGCTCTGGCACTTGTACACCCCTTACGGACCAGGGCAATTTATACATTTCTGCTACGGGTCTGTTTATTCAGTGACACATTTGTCGTTACTTAAGATAAGAAAGTCATACAAATACTGTTTTTAGGACCAAACAAGGCTTTTCTTGTCTTATTATTTTATTGTCTTATTGAGACTTATTGTCTTGTAAAAAAATATTTATTTTGTTTATCCAATCTATAGACAAAAATACATAACAATATGAAACAAGCATTTGTTTTCAGGGGTGTGGAAATTTTGGAAAAAACTACTTGTCCAAGGACTAAAGCGGGGGCCGAATCTACTTGTCCCCCATGACAATCTACTTGTCCTGATACAAAAAAAATCATTTTAACCAAAACCGTATTTAGCAGTGCTAAGAAGCGCTTCTCATTGATCAGTGCCGTCAGGTGACTGCGTTGACCAACGAGTGCTTGCAATTTGCGAGCGAAATTCAGACTACATGGAACAGGTACAGATAGTACACCCATACTGGTGGACGGGAAGGACCGTTTGCTGAAAGGTAAGTATAGTGGGAGGGAGATTTGTGCGGGTAATTCCATTTTCCCAATTTACTTGGGAAAGTGAATTTACCCTTTAGGGTTGGTGCAGACTTGGGGATTCCCGGGACGTGCGATCGTGTGCGGTAGCATCCGCATGTATGGGGTTACATCTGCGTGGCAATCGCTGAAAAAAAGGTATATGTACCTATTTTCACGACATGCACCGCACAGTGTTTTCAACCGTGATCATGTGGGATCGCCCGCGGCGGTATTGCAGTAGGAAAATGCGCAATCTGCCTGGCATGACTGGGGTGCCATTAGAAAATAATGGCACTGACAGCACGATCGGCGGTGGTGTGCGATTCCGTGACCACCCAGCCATCTGCTCGATTTCCTGCACGATGACTGGGCAGGCACAGATCGCACACCACTGCCGATCGCGCTGGCAGTGCCATTATTTTCTAATAGCACCCCAGTCATGCCAGGCAGATTGCACGTTTTCCTGCTGCAAATTCGGGCGATACAAATTCCACACCCCTGGTTTTACTTTGACCAGAGTTGATTTAAACAAAAACAAAAAAGTGTTACTGTAGATAATACATTTTGTTCAATAATTTGTCCTATTTATATTGACACTAAAAAATGTTTCTGGCATAAAGCATTGCAAAGCTATTTACAAATAGAATAAGGGCTTAAAACTAGGGATGCACCGATACCAATACTAGTATCGTTATCGGTGCCGATACTGAGTATTTGGGTGAGTACTCGTACCTGCCCAAATGCTCCTGATACTTATCCCCATACCAAAACTTTTGGAATCAGGAAACCAGGCAGCGAGTCATTACAAGCCACCCAGCTTCCTGATTGGCTGGGAAGCCGGCTCCATACTCCCTTGTCACCAGGGAGCACTGAGCTGGCTTTCTGGCAAATCAGGAAGGCGGGAGATGAAACTTGGTGATGAGGGAGCATGGAGCCGCCTTCCCAGGCCAATCAGGAAACTAGATGGCGTGTAAATGGGAGTCATTACCCTCCCCCCAGTTTCCTGATGGGCCAAAAAGACGGGTCCACGTTTCCTCGTCAGAGCATGGGGGCGGCTTTCCGGTTAACCATGAAGCCGGGCGGCGAGCCGTTACACTCTGCCCGGCTTCCTTAATGAGACTTCCGGTATCAGTATTCGGCATCGGTGAGTACCCAAAAAAAACATATTCCTACTCGATAACGAAAAACCGGTATGGGTGCATCCCTACTTAAAACAAATAACACCTTTCATTGCAGTATTAAGAAAATTGCTAAGGAAGTAAAATCAATAAAAACACAAAAAAGTCACCTCCAAAAAAGTTAAATCTGAAGGGTTTTAAAAAGATTAAATCAGCTAAGGATAGACATTGGGGAGGAGTGTGGGGGTGGGGTGTTAATTAGGGCTGATTAGACTTAATAAGGGGTCCAACACATTTTAACCCCTTTGACCTTCATATGAATACAAAGTAGCAATAAAGTTACTTTGTATCTCTGAATCACACTTAACATTTGTTCAGAATGGCAGTTTTTCACAGCAGTAGCTAAAAGTATTTTGATAGCTGTGAATTGCCAGTAAGGGCGGCATGGGCATGCTACGTACTCCCTATGTATGAATTATTATTTTTGGAGGTATGTAGCATCCTCAAAGCTTACTT
>NW_017307144.1:0-18533 GCF_000935625.1 Nanorana parkeri
TGACAACAATGTATACTGCTCTGCCAGGCTGATGCCAGCCCACCCAGTCAATTCTTAGCAGCCTCCTCTTTCCGATGCTGGCAGAAGTGATACAGCGCCCGCCTGTTATTATTTATACAGACGCTTGCTGTATCCAGCTTCTAACAGGTTATGCAAATTGCACAAAATTGGACCTGACCCACGAACAAAGCATTACTCACTCCTCACCTCTGTACAGTGCACACTGACCTCATGTTACTTATTTCTGACCCCTTCACTCTTTGTTATATACAAATTACCTCTGCACTCTGAATTATATACTCCTTTGCCCTCGCACTGTGTTAGAGTCTACTGATCTCTAAACTCTGTGTTACTTACACCTGACCAAAACACTCTGCATTACTTATTACTGACCCCTACAGTCATTTCTGACCACTGTGGTCATTACTTAAACCAGTCAGCCAGGCCAAAATTCAGCTTAACCAGCCAAGCCAGAACTCATAAAGGCAGTCTAGATCCAAGCATAGTCTAGCAAAATTGTGAAAAAAATGAATGTCAAATTTCTCACTGAAACTAAAAGGTAGAAGCATTTTATATTTTTACAGTGACATTTTTTTTATCATTATATTTTTCTATGCTTATGGGGCCTCACTAGGTTACTTGCTTAAATAAAAAAATAAAAAGATGGTGAGCCTTGATCTCTTTCATGTTGTTCCAGTAGATTTCCACCTCCCAAAGGTTGCCCACCCCTGGACTAGTGGGTTAAAGAGAGATGATGATTTATATTAGTATTTGTGAACTCTTTGACTGATGTTTCAAAAATTATGTTTAGATGCATGTCGTAAACATAGTGTGATGTTTGCTTTTGTTTTGGGTCCTTGCTGGATCTGTTTGGAGTACCCTAGCATTTGTTTGTTTAAGATGTTTATGAAATGAAGCAAATGGCAGCCACACTTATCAATTTATTACTAGCTTTTAAAGGTGCACATGGGAGGGCTTTATACAGTACAAACATTTCCAGCACACTTACCAGCTAGCCTGGTAAAAGCTTACACTGCTTCACAACTTGCATAAAAAAAAAAGTTTTACTTGCACAACCTTTGCGAAATATGTGGAAGCCACCCTGCCTCGTCAAAGGCTCTTTTGTGTAGTGTGGTCCTAACTCTAATCTATTAAAGCCTCCATTTTGGAGCATATATAGCAAAGGACAAATTGGGTGGTAGTCCCTATCTCCTTAAAGGTACATGGACACACCAGAAGCCCAAAACATCACAATGGCAGCTGAAGCCCCCAAAGTGTCCCCACACCAAATCCAACAAGTGAAAAGATATTTTTTTATATTTTATTTTAATGTATCTCCCTTATGAAGGGGAATTCTTTAAAGGGGGCCTGAGGAGGGCCAAATATTGCATTTATTCACCTCGAGAAATGTCATGCTCCAACACCGCATCCCCACTCCCCCTTGCATTGCTTTGGACCTGTCTGGGTCTGGAGCAATTGGAGCATTTTGACTTCTGCAAACATTTGCAGGGATAAACAAGAAATAGGTGTCCACTGCAGTGCAACAATACCTTAGTGCATTGTTTCCCCAGGACAGGGGACCAATTATGTCAATCTGCAGGCCGATCACCCCGCTTCATTGTCCCAGCAGAGCATCTTTGCAATGGTCATTGTGACACTTACCAACATTCGGTGCAGTTTTTTATTACATGTTATCATGTCCATGGTTATGGCAAGTCCTCTCTGCTTCGCCAATGCCACTTTCTACCCTACAGTAAATGTCCTGATTGCTTGTGGGCCCAATTGGTCCAGTTAATCAAGCCAGGATCACTTGCTACAATTGCACCACCTTTGTAATTTTGTCTTCAAGTCTGTTGTAGTTCTTGAGGTTCGGGACTAGGGGCATATGTGTGTTCATGCCCCATTTTATGGTGCAGGAGTGGGTTTCTCTGCAGATGTAGTTCCAGACTTCCTTGCCTCCCCACAGCACTTTTGCATAAATAATCCAGTCATTGGAACTCCATCCAATCCACTTATTGGACCTTCATCCAATCCACTTATTGGACCTCCATCCAATCCACTCATTGGGCATCCAAGGTGTCCTTTAAACACCACCCAAGCAGTCAGTGTAGATAGTGACATGGGAAAAAGAACTCTACTAAAGAATCATTACTACAGCGTTCAACTGTTTATTTACCAATAGCCAATTGCAGCTGTGTCCTGACTACAGGTGTGATCTGTCGTCCCAAACCTTTTACACACAGAAACAGATAACATCTCCTTTGTGATGGTAGGGATTTCCTTGTAAAACACCCAGTGTCCACTAAAGTCATCACATGTGTAGGAGAAGACGACTTCCACCATACAGTGACAGGTGCATATGGAGGGGTCAGTCTCTTGCTGTCACTGGAAATCCACCTTACCTTCACAAAAGACTAGGTCCCCTTCCTGAGACTAACTCCTTTCAAAAATAAAGTGATTTGGGTTTGGACTCTTGTTCAGTTTTGGGAATCAGTTTGTGTTCAACAGGAGAGGACTGTTATTTTAATCTAACGCCAGGCTGATGTTGTCATCACTAGTGGAGTTTCTAACCCTGACAACTGGGCGGAGGCAGCCGTTATCAGCCATGAATAGATCTGAAACAGATCTATTCTGCATTTGGGAATAATGTCTGCCTGCAACAAATGGAGCAAACAATAGGATCATTTTAGGTCACTCAGTAATAAAAGATCAAAATTTTATATTCAAAATGGCTGAAATATACTGGCATTTATTTAAAAAGGCAAGAACAATTTGTAATACTGCACAGGGAAATAATTCTCTACTGGTTTAAGTACAATAAACTATTGAAGGTTTATATTGATCTATGCAAATTGGGGTAGTACATTTTGTGGTTACCACATTGTTGTAATGTACAAAGCCTTTTTACATGCGTCTTTTTTGCTATTGTGTGATTGTGTGAAAAGTGTTTTTCTATTTGTTCAGTAGCAAAGTAGCAAAAAAAAAGTTCTCAGACCATTAGAGCCTCAAAATAAACTAATTTGTTTTTCAAACAGACTATGCTGGCTGCCATGCACTACATCACACAATTAGAAACAGCATACTATCTTGTCTGCTTGGAAACAAGGATTTCCAGGTGAAAACAGTATATGCTAAATGCTACAGATTTCAGAAAGGTAAAAAATTAGGTAGACAAGTGAGTGGCTACACTTTGAACAAAAACTGTGTTTGTACTAATATTTTTAATATGTGACTAGTTGTTATAAATAAAGTGTCAGGTTT
Source organism: Nanorana parkeri (assembly GCF_000935625.1). NCBI lineage: Eukaryota > Metazoa > Chordata > Amphibia > Anura > Dicroglossidae > Nanorana > Nanorana parkeri. Next base: position 3,262 of record NW_017307144.1, read on the forward strand.
ACAATTTCATGATTTTTTTACCTTATTCAGCTTAGCCAAGGAACAGAGTGCCCCAATAGGAACCAATATAAATGGGGTTGTATATAGTGTTTAGGAAATGAACCTTATACATACATTGTTTCTAATTAAAACTGATGAATGGATGACACTATATTAGCAGAACCCCTGGGCATTCCTGAGGTTGCACAATGCAAGTTGCTACAGATATATAGGTAGTGCCATTAAAGTGACACTAAACTCAGGAGTGAACATTTTTAAAATGCACTTAAGTATTTGTATGCATACAAAAATGACCTTATTCATTTGATTATTGAGAAGTTGGTTTGCTTTAAAAGAAATATAAAAATGGAAATAAATATTATCTTGTGGCATTGTACATATTTGTTAAATTTCTTCCTTGTTTTACCTAATTAGAATAGACTGGCTATTAGTAGTAGTTTGTATAAAGAGAAACATCAACACTGACAAAGCTGTGTAATGGTGGTAGATACAATGCTTAACTGCCTTTGTATCAAATGCTTGGAACCATGATGCTCTTTTACATTTGCTGTAAAAATTAATGATTTGTTTGCCAGTAAATTAAAGCCATATGTAGGTTGTGGCATATAATTTAATCTATGCATATCAAGCTCACATAAAACTGAGGACTGCATTGAGTAGGAAAACTCCATAACTGGTCACATAAGGTGTGCTAAGGGCTCCAAGTCCCTCATTGCAAAGCGTATTACAGTAATTTGGTATTATTATACCCACAATGACATAATAAATATTTAGTAACTTTTGGTGTATTCCATTATTGAAACTTGGCAAATATAAATCCAAAGAAGGTGCAAGAACACATTTTGTAAACTTCTCATCTGCAAAAATAGTGTAAGAGAGTATAACCTTGTATATCATTCAATTTAAATCCAAAACAAATGGCCAAAAGATACCAGTTTAAATAGTCTGTTAAATTGATACATTAGCTTCTGGATAGTAAATCACAGATACTTATTGGGGCAAATAGCTTAATCCCAAAACAAAATAAAAAACACATAAAGCACCAGTTAACTTTGCTGTCTGAGAAATTAAGGTATGTGTTCCTGTAAACAGATCTCAATTGCTTGGAAGTAGCTTGAAAGCTTTTGTATGGAGTTGAAGCGAATGAAAAAAAAAAATAGTTTGGAAAGTTGGCAGTAAAAACATTGTTCCAATGAGATCTGTGACTTTGGCTAAAGACACTCTAAACTGTTGAAGGCTGGATATCAATCATTACATTACCCAGTTATTGCAAGCATTAGTAGAATATCAGGTATTGTACAGCTCTTCAAATACATTTATGAGAATACCAACTTCTACTGAATATTTATATTCAGAAGTGGATATAAAAGTGGATATAAACACACTTTGTGTGCACTAGATGCATCTGCAAATCCAGTTATTCTGTTGTAAAAGTACCAGTGACATCATCATTGTGCTGCACAAAGCCTGAACAGAACTGTGGCAGGGACCCAGCATGTCCACCCACTATTAGGCTGTCTGCAGAAAACTACAGGAGGGTGGATACAAGACCAGTCACCATGCGGCGTTAGCAGCATTGATTGGTCTTAACAAAGGACACAGAAGTAAAATTTCACATTGAATTACTGCACAGATATGGAAGAAATGCACAAAGGACACAGAGGTTTAAGTAAGAATACACATGCCTCCCTGCATTTATACAATATTTGCTTATCCCAGAGTTCTTCCTTAATTATTTTTAGTTGTATATTACCTGTAATATTTAGGACAACAAACGACTGCCAAAAAATATGAATGATGAAGAAAAGCACACAAATTAAGAGGAATGTATTGTCAGTTGAGCGATAAGACAATAAAGGTATTTCTCTGAAGGTTGGCGCTCACTGTAAAATGTATGAGTAATACTTATTAAAGAGAATCTGTTATCAACCAAGCAAGGTATGCGTCTTAAGAACCTTGAGGGAAGATGCCATTCTCTAACTTCTGTGGTGTGAGACAGCTGTTCACAACAATGAAAGTGCCCCAGAATTTGTATGCAGCTTGAGGGATAAACAATGGCTGCCAATTTCCTTCAAAGGCCTAACAGACAGGTATTTGCTTGTCGACAGATTCCCTTTAACTACTTGATGACCGGGGTGTTTCCACCCCCTCCTGTGCAGGCTATTTTTCAATATTCAGTGCTGAGGTACCTTGGCTGACATTTATTCTGTCATTCAATGCTGTACTAAAATTAATTTTATACCATTTTTTGGGGACAAATAGGGCTTTCTTTTGGTTGTATTTAATCACCACTGGGGTTTTTATTTTTTACTATATAGCAAAATATTGGAAAAAAAACTGTTTTCCCTATATCATGTTATGAAACATTTAATTATTACCCACATTTTTGGAAAAATATAAAAGACAGGGTCATATCGGGTAAATAGACACCAAACATCTCAAGCTTAAAAATTGTGCGTGCCCACGAAATCGCAAAAAACTACCATACCCAAAATTGGCAATAGGCGACGCTTTAAAAGTGGTTACTGCTCATCAGTTTAGTGTTAACAGTGATTGAAGGCCCTAGAATTATTGCCTGCACTCCGAAGTTTGCGGTGATTTGTAACATGCGCGGCACAAGTCGTTTTCACACGTAGGCGCACCCGACGCAAGTTTGCATGAGTATGTGGTGGTGGAGGACTTTAAAAAATTGTGTTTTTTAAAAATTCTTTTTATATGCCACTTACTTTTTTTGAACTTTTTTTTTCACTTAACCTTATTGCTATGACATAGGGGGATAGCAAGCTCCCTATGTGATAGCCAATTTACAGTGACAGGTCCTCTTTATGGAGACATCAGGGGTCTTTAAGAGCACAATGGACTAGCCTGCTGCATCACTTGTTCACTTTGATTTTTGGGGTGTCTTTAACCACTTCAAGACCAGGTGTTTAGACCCCCTTCCTGGCCAGGCCACTTTTCAGTGTTCAGCGCTGCAGTACTTTGACTGACGTTTATTCCGTCATGCAACGCTGTACTGAAATGAATTTTATTATTTTATTTATTTTTTGGGGACAGATAGAGCTTTATTTTGGTGGTATTTAAACACCACTGGGGTTTTTATTTTTTATTATAATTAGGAAAAATTACATAAAATTTTGGGGAAAAAAGGTTTTTTTTTAACATTATGTTAGGAAACATTTATTATTACCCAGTTTTTTATTGATCCCCTGTGACACAGGCGCCGTGCTGATCCCAGGCTCGCACCGGGCACAGCGGAGCCCGGGATCAGCGGGACAACGGAAAGGGGGGGAGCCGCGGAGGGACACACACATCGATCGGCACTCCATACACGCGATCCGCCGGCTCTAAAGCCGGCGGATCGCTTGTATGGTAACAGGCATCACTGCCTGTTTTTAAAAAACGGCCATTTCCGCTCGCGCGGGCCGAGCAGCGGGTGCGAGGGGGCGTGTCTGAGCGGACGTCTAAAGACGCCCGCTCAGATCTAGAGAGCTCCGGGCCGGCCGTTTTTCTACTACGGCTGGCCCGGAGGCAGTTAAATTAAGCCCTCTGTAGGTTGATCATTTTTAATTTCCATCAAACGATGTGATATTTTTCCCCATTGAGATCTGATGTGTTTTCAAAGTGTTCCTTTAATTTTTTTTAGCAGTTTATATACAGTACCCATGTTATTGTCTGTGTGTGTTTAGGGTGAGGGAGGTCCATTATAAGGAGGATGTTACCATACAGACAAGTCATTTATAGAGATATGGATGTGAGAGCCCTCTCAGCACATAATCCAAATGTAGAGGGGGAAAAGAAACAGATAATCTAGAAGAAAAAATAGAAGTGCAGTAACCCTACATCCTTTGAATAAATGTTGGGGCGATGAACAACACCTGTGCAAAAAGTGGTAGGCAGGAGTAAGGCTATACCATAACATAACCTGGCATACAAGGACATTGGGAGAAGAGGGATGAGGAGTCCTTCTAACCCACACCCCTGGCTGTTTGTGGGTGTGATAGCCACACTGCAAACCTGCCTAACTCATTATGAACTATATAGGATTCTAGAACTCAGATTCTAGAACTCTAGCAGAATCCTTCAAAGAGCTAAAAGTAGAAATCCTTGTATTAAAACTAGCAATATTAGCCTGATAGGAAGAGGAAAGGAATGTATTCCTTAGAAGACTGCAGCTCGGTGACGGAGAGGATCTATGTTCCAGTACCAGCTCCAGGAAGGCCTGCAGCCTGAAAATTCTGTAGCAGGGTAACAGTGAAGTGCCTGCTGATCCTAAAGAGACATACATGGCTTATTATCAATGAATACCTCCATGCGAGGAAGAAAGGAGGCACACTCATGTGGAGAACCTTCACTCTTCAAAGTGGGGAACATCAGATGTTGGGATTCAGAAGCCAATACCTTGACTATAGAAAAAAGAAAATGTGTCATTTTGAAAGACACACCCAACAATATCCAGCATAGGGAATAAGTCACACGGTCAGATACAGAGAAAGTTGTCAAATTAAAAGACTGAGCAATAGAGGGATCCCCATTGACTTAGGAAACTGTCTGTTTCATTGAACCTGACTCAAAGAGTAGGCAAGTGTAAACATCCATGAGCAAACACACAGGATGTGGGAAAAGGATAATACCTAACCAGTCCATAGTCTGGCAATAGTGATTGGCACTTCTTGGTCTGAAGAGCCAGCTTGATGTCTGTCCAAGAATGTGTCTTGCTCATATGCCTGATCCAGATTCTATAACCCCAGGGCGAAAAATCAAAAATAGATTGAGGGACAGCATGAGAAGAGGGTATGTGTTAAATGGTATACCCCAACAGTCCCATAAATTCATAAGAGGTAAGAGACAAAGACTCACGAGTGTAGACAACAGGAGCCTTGGCTAAGAATGAAGTGCTAGTAACCAAGACGCTGACTCTCTGTATTGAAGGTCTCCTGGGCGTTCTACAATGGGTATGCCAAGAAACAGGGACTAGAATGGACATAAGGGTCAGTGCCATGGGTCAATAAATTCCTTTTCAAATGTAGAAAGCTCTGTTACTAGTCAGGACAAAGCCTTGATTTCATAGGTTTTTTCCATTCCTCATAGAACAATGTTCTACATAATGAGTGTTTCAGAAAGGTCTTTGAAGCAATAGGAGCTCTAAAAGACCCTATTGCCTGCAACAACGGACTGAACCCTCAAGGTAGAACTTACTGCATTAGATTATGTAGAATTCCTTGTAAATCATATGGAAATTGCTAGAGATTAATAATAATGTGAGGGTCAGAATTCAATTCTGTTGTGGATGGTGCTAGAGTGCACTTAGAGCATATGTTCTATTATTGTGTACAAATGGCACAAAATACAAAGTGGATGTTAGGATACTTGTGGACACATGGGATCTCTCAGTCTTGTGCTGTGGAGATATATAGGCTCTAATAAGGATCACCCTATAATAATAGGGGATGCTGAAAAGTCGACTTTAGCAACAATGGAGGCGTATGGGCTGAGGTCATCTGTTGCAGCTGGACTGTCTCTTATGCGTCTTTTAAAATAAATGTTGTACCACACAGCAGAGAACAACTAGACCCAAGATGAGGCAAGACCTTTGGGACGGAAGGAAAATATAAAATTTTGAGTTGTCATTAAGACAGCAATAGAAATGTCGAATATGAGCATAAGTTCCAGTAACTTTTTGAGATGTCACTTTTCTCACTTTAGAGAGAGATGCTCTGACTTCCTTGTACAGGACAGGCAATGAAAAAAACTTTTGGGTTTTAGGTTTTAAAGCAGAGACAGCCAGACGTCTGGGCTGCATTGGGAATGCATATATTTGACTTGTCTTACTTACCAAAAGACTTCTAATTCCAATAGGCCAGTCTTGTGATCCAGACAGCCAGGTCCTGACATTCCTCAGGAAAACATGAGCAATACAGCTTGATCTTGAACCTGCCCTTAATTGTGACTGGAAATGAAAGAGTAGAGTATCCTCCTGTCAGGAGGTTTCGAGTGTTAAGGTCCCCACACACCTTGCGATAATCGTACGATAATCGCGGGAAATCCCGCGATCGTACGATTATTGTAAGGTGTGTGGAAGCCGTGCGACCTCTACTACTGTAAGGTCGCACGACTTTTATCTTACGAACATGTTCGAAAACCCGCCGAGCATCGTACAATGTTCAGCGGGTGTGTAGCATGTTCGTACGATAAAAGCCGGACAGGCCGGTGTGCGCAAGCGCAGCTGCCCGTTCAGCATTGCGGTCATCGGAAGCCCGCCCCTCAGGGGGGCGCGGCTTGCGATCATCGCAAGTACGATCTGCCTGTCCAAGATAGGCGGATCATACGTTTTTTTAAGTATCTTACAACCATCGCAAGACAAAAGTCTTGCGATAGTTGTAAGGTGTGTGCCCAGCATTAGATGGACAACAATGAGCAAAACAGTAGAGCCTAAATAACTTTATTGAACTTTAAGAAATCCATAACTGGAATTAATAATGTTTTTTTTATCTGCCTGGAGTTCACCTTAAAGTACCAACATGTATGAAAACGTATGACATCAAGTCATTGTCATTGTTCTTTAGAATGATTGCTATTATTTCTGGACGTCATATTAGACTGTTAAATATATGCAAATGCAAGAAGCAAAATAGCTACAAAAGAACGATTTTAACCGCAAAATTACAGCAATTTGCATAAATTTGTCAATCTCACTTACAATTACCTTAACAAATGGGCTCTGTCACTGATATGAAAACAATACTTTAGTTAGGATAATTAGAAATTGCATGTGCGTATTGGTACAATTAGGAAAGGAATCACAGATCGTTACACATTACATACTGGTAAAGGAATACAAAAATGCTGTCATTTTCATTAATTTGTCTACACGCTATGTGCTATTTTTTTTGTTGAAAATCTCTAAGGCTTTTATAAGGATATCCTGTGTTTAGATTGAATATGGTAGACCAGTACACACGACCATAAACTAAGGACCACTTTTATAATGAAAATATTTACACAAACTGAAGGCCCCCAATATGGAATTCTGCCTCATTTGATGGAATTTCTACTTTTCAATTGTCCTTGTGAATATCTTTTAAGCTTTGAAAACATTTTTTTTATCAATGACTTCTACACATTCACAAACACTGATACATTGAACCGACATGTTCTTATGATAAAAAAATTGCTTCTCTAAAAAATGTTGTTTGAAATATTAGCAAACGTGTGTGTCCATTCACACATGGATTATTTTAGGCAGATTGAATTTTGACTAGGGGCCATTCAGAATGCTGTGGTGAATTAACAAGGGCTGCGATAACAAACTGAAAAATTGCACCTGCACCATTTTTGCCATTGCAAAACACATGGTAGTGCATTATGTTGCACAGTTCACTAATTCGTACAATGAGCATAGGCAAGTGTCATGTCAATGAGTGGGCTACTTCAACGTATAGCTTCAAATAGGCCCAAATTGATTGAGCACATATTACCACCCAAACAAACAATATTTTAGCTAATTACATATTTGGTAATGTGTGTCATCTCCCTACATGGGTCATAGCAACAAATAGTGTGAGCTGATCAGAAGTTAGGAAAGGAGGGGGTATAGGAGGCAGAGCAGGAGCCGATCATTGACCATGAGGAAAGCATGAGAAGGTAGAGTGGCAGCTAGAACAGACTGGGTTAAGAGAGGAGACAGCAAAGCAAATGGTTGTGCAGCTGAGCTTGATTTGGGGGCTAATGGAAAGATTGCTGTGGCTTGAGGTTAAGCAGGAAACGATTGTATACGAGAGAGAGAAAGGAGGCTGAGTAAACTGATTAAAAGGCCTTGTTCACATAGGCTTTGGCTAGTATAATGAGTGTGTGTAGCAATTATTTACAACGAATTTACAAAAGCTTCAGGTAATTTCAAATGGCTTTGTTAAATAATTTAGGGCAAATTTTGGCTCCAGTTTAGAGATATTTAAACACAGGTCCTAATGGGAATATAGGCTGTCACTTTAAAAAGCTGCAAGAAGGCTTTAATAAGCCTCAGCACTATTTAAAACTTGGCTGAAGCCTGTTGAACCTGATAGCAGATTGACTAAAATGCCAGCTTGCACTCCAATTTAGATCTGTATTTAAAATAATTAAACTGGAGCTAAAGGTTGATTTAAAAGCTGGCTGAAAGCTTTGCAAATTCTTTGTAAAAGCTTGTTGTAGACACTGTTCTTACAGAAGTTAAAGCTTATGTGAACAAGGTCTTAATGAGAGGAGGAGGTGGGAGAGAAGAGCAGCAGCTGATCATGAAGCATTTGGAGAGGATGAACTGGTCATGGAATGAGAATAGACTTGTGGACTAATGTCTACTTATGAGTTTGCCTACACTATGACAGCTGGAGACCAGTGTTCTAATACAACATACCTTGAAAACAATAGCATTGTGAATAATGGGGGGCATAGAAATGGGGCGCACTGCATACAAAAGCAGTGACAAAGCAGCAGTCACAGCGAGCACAGAGTTAGGTACTACAAAAACCAAAGTGGATCAGAGTATATGTTGTTCCTATTGCAGCAGACAGTATATTGGAGATTTTGGTGGAGTGCAGCGTAAACAGAGGCAGACACGATCAGGCTCTACAGAAAACTGTAGGTGGAAACCAGGAAAGTAATGTACTGTGGATAGTAAAAGACGAGCTATAAAATAATGCAAGGCAGGCAGTGGGAGAATGTAGCAAAGTCAAGGGGGAACCTGCCAGGAAATATAGGAGAGGTGCCAGAGAACACTGGGGCTGATTTTAAATGGAGAGCAGCTACTGCTATCTGTCCTTCAGAGGGTTCTCCACATACTTCTGCAAGAAAGAATCTGATGAGGAGAGCTCAGTCACATGACTGATGGTTCAGGTGACTGGTTTGTCTTCTTCTGGTATTTTTTTTGTTTACTATTTGGAAAAATTAAATTTGCCTTTTTCTTTGGAATCCTGAAACAAGCAAATCAAGCATCACATTTGTAAAGTACAACCTGGTGCTTTATAAATTATATTTTTTCTTTAAAAGAACAGAATATAGCCATACAGTTGCTTTATAAATCAGCCACCATAGTGTTGATGGAAGAGAGTTATTGGCAAAAGTGTGTAAGGGTGTTAAGACAGCCAAAACATTTAGTGCATCCAGTGGAGTGAGAGCAGAAAGAGATAATACTGCAGACTGTGGAAAGAGCTGCAATACAATGCAAATTGTTTAGTGTTCAGGACACTACTAAGACTTACTTACTAAGAAGTACTTGATGTACCCAACTCTGGAAGGTGTTAGATTTGAGAGGAGGCACATTTGCTTTCCAAATACATTCATTCCGGATGGCAGAATCCTTTAGTAGTGAAAGAAAAAGTTAAATCTTTCTTTATAGCACACGGGGGAAAAGCTGAAGCAAAGCAGCTGGTCAGTGCTGAGAATCATGTGTTGTGAGCAGCTGGTTGAGGTTGATCTTTCAGATCGGAGCTCTGGTGCACGCACTGATAACTCACAGGAAACATTGGCAAGTTCAAGTTTGAAAAGTGAAGGCTTCAATAAATATAGGATTTGCTTTGGGTTTAGTCAAGTTGGTAATTTTGAAGCCTTTTTACTGCCTCCTCTTAACAATAGAAACAAACTTTTATGTGTAAAATGTAAATTAATTTTTACTTCTGATATAAACAGTTCGTTCAAAATATTTGTCTTAAGATCTGGTAGAGTGCTCTGCAACCTTGACTTGTCACTTTTTTTTCCAAAGCTACCAAAGCAACAAGTAAACCTGGCCATGAACCTATAGATTATCTGCACATTTTCTATGGTCAGATGGAAAAAATGCAACAGATTCCTCCATCTACGCTAAACTGTGTGGATGGAGGAATCTCCCACTGGGCGAAGCTTCAGTATCTTGCTCGTCGGCCCCGCTGGCTCTCAAAATACCTGAACAATGCCTGCATTCAATCAAATTGTTCAGGTATTTTGACAGCCAGCGGGGGGATACTTATAAATCTATTGCTGCAGTGTATTGGGAATATGTACTGAACATGTGCAGTACATATAGAATACACTGCAGCAATAGATTCTTGTTGTTCACACAAAACACTAGGCCCAGGCCCCGTCTCACTTACTGTTGCCTCGTTTGCGGTGCCTCATGATGTGCCTCACGATTTTCCTCACATGTGAGGACGTCGTCGGCGCTGAGCTGAAGAGGAGCGCCGCGTTACTGCTGCTCCGGTGGGCGGCGCTCCTGGCGGGGTCCTCTGGGCAGTCGCTGGCCACCTAAATTAGGACCCCACCTGTAGCAGCAGTGAAGCTCAGCGCGGCAAGGCGAGTAAAGAAAAAAAAAACACAGTGCAAGCTTTTGACAAGTACTTGTCCAAATACCCTGTATCGGTCCCGATACCGATGCTTGTATCGGTATCGGGACATCCCTAGTTATTAGACCACTGGCTAGGCTTATAGACTGCACAGTGGCTAGTGATCTAACAGAAAGGAAATGAAGGAGGCATAGGGCAGGAAGCGCAGGCTTGTACCATAGATTTCTGTAAGATGACATTGCTATGCAGAAAGGTAAGCACATTTGTTTAAAACTTCCAAAAGCTAGTTACAGAAGCCTGAAATTGGTTTTCCCGGAGTTAGTCTTTAAGGTACTTGAATGCATTAAGATGTAACTCCTGCATTTAATTGCTCAAGCAATCATTGAGCAATTATCAACATGCTATCTAGCTAATGCTGGACTAAAATCATAGGGTTAATTTGTAATTCTCTGTGATCTCCTGCATCTACAAAATGTGTAATTGGTAGGGCAATAGGGGTGTACTAGACTATGCTATGTACCTTTCTCTGCTTTAGGGCAGGGTTGAATATGATTGATGGCTGTAAAAAAAAAAAACCTCCTAGCAATGGCATTTTTTTTTTATCAGTCCTTCTGCATGTGGGAGATATCAAGGAACCTGGAATTGATATTCCACCATCACAATCAGGTACATTCTTGGATTCCTAAACTACTGACCAAGGGGAGTGCATTAAAATGGTACTATACAGCAATGCCTGGGGGAAAAAAACCTGAAGTACAGAGCATGTAAGCTATACTCTCTTTATACATCTAAAAGTTTAATCTTCAGTTTTGACTGGTGTGTAGCTCTGTTGACATTTGTGAAAAAAACACAAACTAGTCAAACATATTTAGGAAGGAATTTGTTTAAACTATCAAACTTAAGTTGCCCAACAACTAGGGATGGACCAATACAGTTTTTTCGGTTAAGAGTACCGATATTTTGCTTTCAGTGCACGCCGATACTGGGGCCTCTCCTAGCATGGAGCCGACTTCCCAGGCAATCAGGAAGCCGGGTGGCATGTAATGACATGCTTGCCCGGCTTCCTGATTGCCCAGGAAGCCGGCTCCATGTTGTTTGGCCAAAAAAACGGCTTCTCAGCCAATCAGCATCGAGCCGGCTTTCTGGCCAATCAGGAAGCCGGGCGGCGAGTAATGACCTGGCTCCCGGGTTCCTGATTGAAAGGGAAGCCAGCTCCATGCTGATTGGCTGGAAAGCCGACTTCCCAGCCAATCAGCATGGAGCCGGCTTCCTGGCTAATCAGGAAGCCGGCTCCATGTTCAGCTACGGCACTGCCAGTCAGAATAAATTTTCCTCTGGCCGGAAGTTCCGGGAACGCGGGGAAGGTATAGGAGCATTTGAGTTAGTATGAGTATACTAGTATCGGTGCAACAACATTAGGTGACATTCTGGTGATCAAAGTGCTTTGCAGACACATAAGAGTTAGGGAAAATAGCTACTAGACAGGTTAGAAAAACCTAATTGGCTGCTACTATTTTTATCCTGGTGCTGGAGTTTGTGGCATGCCTTGCTTTCTGTCTCCATAAGCCTAAACACAAATGGGGTAACATGAGGTAACTGCTCGTGCTTCAAAATGCCCAGGTTGGCACAGATGCCTGGGCGCAGTTGGATCATGCTTGCACAATTTACTGTCCTTTAGTGTCTATGGCTAGCTTTACAAAACTGTATCAGAGTCTAGCAAATACAATAAGGTAATGTGGATAGTGCAACAGCTCAGAGCAAATTCCTATATCAGTGATCTGACTTTAATTACGTAAAATCTGGTTCTATGACGCACAACTTTATTGCATTGCTTGGTTAATTCAATAAGCCTGATAAGGGTTCTGAAAAAAATACTGTAAAAATTTATTGCACATATAGTAAATACACAAAGCCCTTAAAATTGTGTGTTTACTACAACTTAATAAAACATGTTCTATGAAATGGTGTTTCAAACAGCAAAATAATGAATTTATTTAAAGATAAGATTCAGCAGATCAAAATCTGTCCCATAAAGAGTTTCATCCATTGCAATGTTTTATTTTTTTTATGATACCTGAAGGAAAACCATATAAAAATACTATTTTTCTTATCTGCACTGCATTTACAACACTAAGAAATATACATAGCAATGTTGATGGCTTGAATTGTACGAGTTACATCCCAGTAGCATTTACATTTTCCTTTTTGATCAAAGATTCTTATTAATAAAAGTTCAGAGGAATTAGTGTACAAAGGAAAGTTACTTCCTTGTGCTCACTGCAAAAAGTGAACATGCAATTTAAACTTTGTACATATTCTGCAATCATATGAAATATTTGTACAGAGATCTGGAAATATCAAATGCTATTTCATATATGAACAACCGGTATTTCAGCAATATATTAACTTTGCCATGCCTTCATCTTTCTGAAGGAATCACCGTAGCACGGCAAGGTAGAGTCATACAGCTCTGTGTGAAACTCAGTAGCATGTATGATCTCATCCACATTGAGTACATATAGCTTGCTATGAGGGAAAATGGTTGACATTGCCTTCCCTGGAGAATTGTGGGCCAGTTTCACCACATAAATCATCCAGAGGGATAGGAAGTCCAATCAATGTTCCCGAATAATGCTTTGCAAATGCTTGAAAAATGCTACATGCTTGCTTATAGGCATTTGGAGAGCATTCCAAAACAATTCTACTGAATTCGTTTGAAATTGTTGGTACCTGCCAAAGCCTTGAAAACAATGAAAGTCGATTTGTTTTTGGCAAAGCAATACGAATGCCCACCATATACTCCTATGTGCACAAATGTTTTTGCCACAATAATAAAAACAGGGGGAGGTGTTTGCTTAACATTCATAAAGCTAGAAATCCTCTTACCAAATGTCTTCTCCTAAACCCCATGCAAAATAGGCCTTAAGAAAAGGTTTTCAATGTTTTTAAAAATGGGAAAACCTCAAATAGCAATTAAGTCATTTTTAATGGTGAGAAATCCAGATGCTTAAAGTGGAAATAAACCACTTTATAAATGTGCTGTACAGTATACTTGCACATTAAGGGGCACTTACCTTACAAGTCTGTCCTTCTCCAGCGCTGTTGGGTCGATCTTTGATCCTCAGCTCTGCCCATTTCTGTCGTCAACACTTCCAGGCTCAGAAGTCTTCTTTGGCCATTGGGTGACTGCTAATGATGCAACTCCTGCGGATGTGCACAAGAGTTACATTTTCCCTCCGCATACGGCCCATTCACGACATCTGTAAGATGCCGTGATTGGGCAGAGTGTGTACACTGTATGCTGCTTCATACATTGTACACAAAAAAAAAAGAAAATCGCTGGGGGAGAGAGGAAGATTTGTTTTGGGCAGACAAGAGTTTGCATGTCTCTTGTGAAACCCTACTTCTCAGCGATTTTTTATGTTATTGACTTTACTTCTGCTTTCAGAACTTGTTCCAATAAGGTAACTTGTGGGGGCCTGAAAAAGCAGGATCACGTTCAAGGACAAGTATTACTCCACTAGGGATGTTTCTTCTTGTTTTTTTGTCAATGTATGTGTGAAAAGCCCTTTAGATTGCACATGATGCCTACACAGGCAGGGTTATTTTTTTAAGATAGTGGAAACAGCAATGACCAACAGCAACTAATTATGTTTTTTTTGTTAATCAGTTTAGAGTAGTCAGAGCTATGAAAAATATAACTGCTGATTGCCTGCAATGATTTTCTGAACCTTACAACTTGTTTTCTGTTTTTAAAGTGACACTAAACTCGAGAGTTTAATATTAAAATGCATTCAAGTACACAAAAATTTAGCGTATTTGTGCATCACTCAACTGTAGATCTCTAAATCATCTGAATTATTGCTGACACTGTCCTTCCTTCTGGAGGAAGGCTAATTTTGTTCCCCATGGTATCTGTGTGTGTATTGTAAAGTAGACACTGCTCCAAGCTTGCTCTTGTTATGGACTACAATTTCATGTTTATTTTACTAATTGTATTGAGATTGTAGTCCATCATGGGTGTGAACTTGGAATGGTAGCTACTTTACAACACATACAGGGACCATGGGGGAAAAAAGTAGCCACCCTCCAGAAGGAAGGACAGTGTCAGCACCAATTCAGAGATGATTTGAGGATCTACAGCTGAGTGATGCACAAATAAGCTAAATTTTTGTTACTAGTTAGGGTACTTGAATGCATTTTTACGATTTAACTTATGGGTTTGGTGTCACTTTTAATAGACCTCATGGTGTTGTTGGCAGCCCAGTTGAGCGCTGATCCAGTAATGAATTTAGGCAAGAGGTCAACTTTAGTACAGCTATGTTAAATTTACATAATATAATATAACATGACAGAAAGACACGGATGTCTTCAGATATTTTTTTTGCTGACATTTCCCCTTTATCTACATGAATACTTTAATTAATGAGGAAATAACCTGAAAAAGTTTGAAAGGACCCACAACAATATACAGTATGTTTCTATAATGCATTCAATGTGTCCAATTCATAAAGGAATGAATAAACACCACCACAAAGCTTTTTCAATAACCAAACATTTTGCTTGTCAGTTTTCAATGCATTCCTTCCATGTCTGATTTATTCAATGTCACCTTGCAAAACCAATTCACCAGGATCCAAAACCTGGACTTGTTTGGCAAAATAGAGACAACAGAAGCATATACTATATAATAAATTAAAATCCCCCCACCCCAAACTCAGTATAGCAAATAGCAGGAGTTTTGCTTATTGCTGAAGTCACTAGAATTTGCAGGTTCACACGCACATGTACACATTTTATACAAATGCTTATGCACACAAACACACGTGAACCAGTACAGAGACAAAGCACATACAAACAGAAAATAAAATAAAACAGGTAGAATAAAATTGCCTTTGTCCTTCTCCAAGCTGATAAACTGTTAAGCATTGGTATGGAATGCTGGTTTTTAATGTGTCTCTTATGGGTAAAGTTTTCTTTCTT
>NW_017307144.1:18544-21392 GCF_000935625.1 Nanorana parkeri
AATGCTAAAGTTTCAAAGAAGCATAATCTCCTCTTATTAATTATATTTTTTTAACTTTATGTATTCAATTAATTTAAACTCAGCTTTGAAAAAGGTGCTTGAATAATACAAAATTAAGCAATACCCAAGTAGGGTAGCAGTTCTCTAATTTGCGTAACCAGTAACGTAAAACATAAACAAAAAAACAAATGTAAAAATAAAAATAAACTCTAAATAAAAACAAAGCATTTGTCTACTCTTTCCACTTCTTTGAAGCACAACTTATATATTCCAGCAAGATAATGCCAATGGCTTTCTGTTAATGTTACCTACATCTACTCCCTCCCTGGCATCAAATATATTAATAACATTATCAATCCTTCTCTTCATAGCTCAAAAATGCAACAGGATCACACACACTCCCACACACGCACACATACACACACACACAAAAAAACAATACCCATTATAAAAGAAATAATTTGAACAGCATAGTGAAGAACTTACAATGTCTACTTTAAATACTGCTCTTAGGAAAAAATAAAAATCCAGTGCTCAGATATAGATTTAAAGATGAAAATTAACACCTACTAAGCCCTCTGTAATTTTGCCTGAATCCAACTGGCCCATTAGCTATTTAAAAAAGCAGCACAATGTATATAGTTTCAGAACCATTACCCTTGTTTCTATTTTATGGCAACTATCATCTATTTTGTTTTGTCTACTTTTTAAAGTTACCACTTCCTTTATACATATGTAAAGAGATCATTTTAGAAAGGAAAAAAGTAATTGCAGCATAACTATGGCTGTGATTTATACTGTAGCATATTTAGACCTCAACAATCTTAACAACTGTAAAGATCACTCTGATCAGCCTTATTTTTGTTGTTTGACACATATATAGAATCTCAGATGCAAGAGAAGCCAATGTCTTTAAGTCGGGATGCGGAAATTTCCATTATTACATGTGCGTGGTTTGACAATGTGATCAATTTTGTGAAAATAAATCGATTGCCCCGCTAACCGCATTTGCTTTCCTCCTGTCTTCATCCTCTTAATCTCATGTGACCTCTCCATTGTCGGTACCCCAAACCACCAACCCAACAAACCAGAAAAAAAGAAAACTTTTTTACAGCTATGTTATAAGCAGATATGTATGAGCCAGTTCTCCAAACTTTGGTACTAAGAAAACACTTGGTCAGTTCTTACAAAGGGAAAGTGGGAATGTTTGTTTTGGCACATTGCAGGAGACAAGAGTTCGTCTCAGTAAGGTATTGGCAGTACATGTCACACAATCCAATGAGCAAGTGCACGTTTCTAGTTTATTTTAGTTATATAGCAGGCTTTAGTCTTTTCCCATCCTCTTGTCTGTTTTCATTTCCTTTAAAAAAGGAAAAAAATCCATATCTTAGTTGTCTGAGCATTCCTCACACAGTTTGATAGAAATTATCTGCCTGAAGGTTGTTCTGCTTTTGCATACTGTAGAAGCCGCTGTATCTAGAGTCCGGGTCTGCCATTCTTAACATCCTTTGTGAGCTGTCCACTTGTACCATAGTTCCTTTCTTGCAGTCCACATACACCAACTGGTTGTTCAGGCAGGTTGGCTGTTTGAAACACAAATGGCATGTTTACAGTCTCGAAAGAAGTAATTTTACAGTTGTTGCAACACAAACATTGGTCTAGGCAAATCTAAAATTGCTTGGTTCTATCATTCTTCAGTCTATACATGAGCAGACTATTGCAAAATGGTGTCATAGTCATTCGGATCATGCAACCATTTTTCACTTAAACTTGGAAATGGGGCTATATCTATTCAACAGCTTAGTTTACTGTATCAATATACCCAAATGTTTCACAACATGTCTTTAATTCTTTCTACTTAAACAATGCACATATAAAAACATTGAAAACATTACCAGCATGGCTTAAACTTTTTTTTAGCTCATCTAGTAAAATGTCTATCTCATATCACATTGCTTATTTTGTACCAGTGATTTGTGCGTCTTTCACTTATAGCAGTCTACTCGTTCCCATCCCTCCCCCCGCCGTGCTCACATGTTGTGTTGTGCTGCTCCGTAAATTTTGTGCATCACAGACTGGAACCTCTTCGCTCCTACTCCTTCCCCTCACAATGTAACCCTACAGCTCCAGTGTTGTGTAGTATTGCTGATCACTGAGCGCGCCACCCTTTGCCTGGCTGGCACTGAGAGGGTTACAGTACAGTGGAAGGCACAGCAGTGGTTATGTGGCGATGGATTCAAATAGGAGAGGCTGGAGCGAGTGGGTGAGTGGTAACACTGTGTGCTGTGTGCTCACTGCACTGCACCTTATTGTCTTCTGTGTAGTTAAAAGCAAACATTTTACCAACTGTGCTATGGAAGGGATAGTCTATCTTTTGTTATGTAAATGTTACATGTTTTATGTTGGAAAGGCTAAAAAGAAATTGAAGGACACAATCTCAGACCATCTACATGATGTTAGATCTTGGAATCTGGCAGTATCAGTAGCATACCTGGGGGGAAAAATGGTAGAACGACTGGAGGAGCTTTTAAAATCAATTGGGTCAATGGAACTTCAGGTACGGCGAAGGCGGGGCGATTTCTAAACATGTTGCGCGACAATTTCATGGACCAGATGGTGGAGACTCCTACCAGAAAAAAATGCCATCTTAGATCTAATTGTCACTAATAATGCAGAGTTAATCAAGGATATTGTCATTGGGGAGTCATTGGGTAATAGTGATCACAATGTGATTACTTTTAATATTGAATACAGAAAAGGGAAGTGGGCTGGAAGGACTAGAACACTAAACTTCAGAAGTGCCAACTTTGATAAGCTGGGCAACCTAGTGGGGGAAATAAAATGGGAA